>NW_005187665.1:676125-686629 GCF_000239375.1 Pundamilia nyererei | reverse complement strand
AATGGCTCCAGCGTAAAGCTGAAAAATAAACCGAACATTGGCATGAAACTAATTTCTGAGATTTGTAGAAAGACCCTTTGCAACAGTGTTAATTTGTAGTCACAGACTTGACTATAATGTCATTTAGTTTTAGTCAACTAAATACCTCATGATGAAGATGATGAAGTCAAAAGCTGCCCAGCAAATTGGCGAAGTTGGTTGTGTTTTCACTGATGAGATTTGCTCAACACGATTTACAATGTCTTATTTTCCTTGCCATCAAATGTAAAATGTGTACATGTGTCTACTCTTCTCTTCCTCCCAAGCGTTGACATTTTGTTGTGTTTTCATGAGAGTCAGGGAGCTTGGGAGATGGTTGTAGTCTCCCTGGGGCGGCTCAGACGTGCGTGTCCAACCTCACAGCACAAGATTAGTTCTGCTTGGATCACTTCCAAACCCGCTTTTCTGTACAACTTAATTAGTTCTGATTGGATCTCGTCTCTCCAGAATGTTTTCATCTTGTTTTTTATTTGTTGAATGCATCAATACATTTTATCATAGCTTTTGTCGTCCTGCATAAGTTTTTATTAAGTTATTGTTCTCATTCGAAAAAACAAGGTTGTTGATGAAAACTATGATTAAAATTATTTTTCAACATAATTAACACGGTTTTTCAAAGCGATAAATACAGCACAAACATCTTCACACCAGCACTGATACAGAGCAGAAAAACATAACAGCTTCTTCATACAAATTGTATGAATACAGACGTTGTTTGCTCAGCTTTAAGGACTTTTCTTGTCGTAGTCATGTCAGCACCTGCCTGATAACAAAGACACGGAAAGTGCCTCATGGCCTTGAACAGAGTTTACAGTTAGATTTGAACCTGTTGCTTCCCATCTTCACACACGCACACACTTTGTACTCTTTGTACAAGATGTTACAGTCACATACCAGCAGAACACAGAGATTAGAAAAGCTGAAACAGGTTTTCCATTACACACTCAGCAGGATTTGTCTGGGTCAAAGTTGGGGAGTAATAAACACATTAATATTGATGTTCTATGAACCACGGCATCAGTGTGGCTAATAACGACCACTCTGACATATTTGATTTCTGAATCTGAACTTGATCATACCTTGTTTGTCGTAGAATGTGAAATATTTCCCAGTCACTAACAATGTGTGGACTAACTGCCACTTAAGACCTGTCTATCTTCCTTTTCCCTGCCTGCTACTCCTCAAGCTGTGCCAGTGCTTCCAGTAGCAGGAGGAATGATGCCCCCAATCCCTGCTATGCCAATCCCCTCCCACCACCATCATCACGAGCAACATCAACAACAGCAGCAACAACAACAATACCACCAATACAACCGACCCCAACACCCCTACCACCGTCAGCAATCGTTTTCTGCCACCACTCCTTCTAGTCGTGTAGCACCCACGCAGTCACCCACTCGCACCCCCGCTGCTGCCCCCGCAGCTACCCCTGCTGTTGATACCGATGTCGCTTCCAATGTGTCTGTTGTCCCGGGTCTGCCTGCGGCGCCCTCACTCCCAGCCACGCCTGTGGTTCCAGGCTTGCCTGTGATGACAGGTGTGCCAGGTAGAATAAAAGGATGTGTGTTAGGTTTTCCAGCATGTTTGGCCTGAAGTGTTTGGGCATGATGGACTCCTTTATTTCTTTTTTCTTTAATTAAAGCCAGTTTCAAGTTTTTTTGTGTTTGTTTTTTATGTGGGGTTGCAAAGTTCATTTGTGTGGTTTGTTTTAAACAGATAATTCTGTTTCTTGTGCTCTTAGTGCAGCAACAACATAACAGTTATATGTTTGTGCTTCTCCAGGATCGGAGCAAGTGGTACTGACTCAGCAGCAACAAGCCATCATCAACCAACAAGCCATCATTCTGGTCTGACATCATTTCTCTGAACAACTCTGACATTAAAACCACTGTTCGTACTGGGCGATACAGTTCTGTGTAAAAGAGAGACTGTGCAACACTTACACCTAATGATTCAGTAGTTTGTAGGAACACATCTAGCACCAATAACTTGAAGTAATCATTTTCTGTGTGACCGGTTTGTCACATAGTTGTGGAGGAATTTTGGCCCGCTCTTCTTTACAGCGTTGTTTCAGTTCACTGGGGTTTGTTTATGCTTTCTCTTAAGGTCACATCACAGCTTTTCAGTCAGGTTTCACTGGACATTGATTCTTTTCTTTTTCAGCCATTCTGTTGTAGATGTGCTGCTATGCTGGGGATCAATGTCCTGTTGAATGACCCGGTTTAGGCCAAGTTTTAGCTGCCTCATGTAGACAGACATCACATTGTATTTTCTTTCTGCACCAAAAATATGACACAACAATCTAGTTTTTTGTTTGTTGGTTTTTTAGACTTGTTCAGTATATTTCCAACTTTCCAACTTACCTAATATTCATATTTAACATGCTAACTGATGGCTGCAGAGGCTTACATGTAGCTAATGGGTGTTTTGCAGTTCTTCTGAGTATTGCACTGTCTGACCTTAACTCGTGAATGCGCCAGAGCAGCAAAGCGCCAAAACATCTGATTTTATAGATGTGCTCACACTTGCTGATGATCAGCTAATCCATTACATTTGATTTGCTGCTACTTACCCTCTCAATTTCAATGGAAACATTAATGGTGAACTTTTTTTACAGGACTGCACAGAGTCTTTTTCACATGGCTGTACGAGCAAATGAAGTATGATAAAACTGTCTTTATGCAGTCAAATGCTAAAAAGATAATGCTGCACTCTGAGCCCTTAAACTAATGTTTAAGTGAAAGATACCATAATCAGTACCACTTTCACATTTGTATGTCACAGTACACATGACGCTAAAGGCTGTACTACCAAAATACTTGGATAATCTAAGCAGTTAATTCATTTATTGAGTGAAAATTGACAACTTTACAAATGTACCACATTACTTTACTGACTCCTGACATCAAATGTCTTGCCTAAACAAATGATATCAAGTTACAAATTGACACAGTTAACCTAAACATTAAGTTAAACCATAAAAGATGAATATGTTTTAAACATAGGTATAAACTGTTGTTTACTAAATATTGAATATATGTTGGATTGTTTGTGTTGCAGGCCCAGCAGATGACGATGCAGGCCATAGCAATCCAGCAGCAAATGTTGTCTTCTTTCCCCCCAGCTGCTCCAGCCCCACAGTCACCACCCTCATACTATCACGCGCACTCACAACAGCGCTCACGCACAGCCAGTCCTGTGAGTAAACACACATGCTGCTGTGTTGATGTAACGTTCAATACACTTTATGCATGCAAATCTGAAATATAATCTTGAAGCCGTATCACTTATTGTTGTTTTTCCTACAGACCAAAGAGAGTGAGGCGTCTCCGCACAAGCCGAGCGCTGCCGCTGTTCAACGGAAAACGAGTATGTGGTACACTTGCTGTGCGGTTTCTGAATCAAAAAGGAGTGGAAATAAAAATATTGGTGCATTGCAGCATAGTGATTTGTGGTTGGAAAGCCCACTGCAATAATTGAAAATGCAGAATTGAGTAACTGCCCTTAAATAAGTATATGATTATCACTTTAAGGATTTCCCCCTGTGTGTCATGAGTCGCTGTGTGGCAGGCAGGAGTTGGACCCAAAATGCAGGCACTCAGGCATGAGGTTTAAACACAAAAAAACTCAGCTTTATTTGCTGGCAGGGGAAAGTCATAAAAAAGCAACCTAAACTTAACTGGAAACTCATGGAGATCCACACAGCATGAGGGACAACGCAACACTGACTCAGAGAAACACAGGGTTTAAATACACTGGGAAGTAACGAGGGGAATGAGACACAGAAGGAGAGCACAGCTGGGGGAAATCAGAACTGACGAGACAAGGAAGCGTAAACTGAACACACTGAGATAAGACAGAGACCTTCAATGTAAAACAGGAAACACATAACACAGACTGAACAAAAGACAGCCTCACATGCAGGCACTACAACAGAGGGAACAGAGACGTGGGACCAGGGCAGACACAGACACTGACTGGACACGGGGATATAGCGGACAGGGGAGACAGCAACTAAGGATTACACAGAGACAAACCATAAGACAGAAGTCTAACAAAGAAACCAAAGACTAGAAATGATAAATAATATATAAACTCAAAACCCTGGGTCAACGACCCAGGCATCCTAACACTGTGGCTACAGGGGTAAGGGATGAACCCTGAACAAACTGGGTTCGTGTGTAATCAAACTTTTTATTCCAGGTCCATCACGTGGCCCCCCTCCCGAGGATGTGGTCCGCTCCACTGTGAGTAACACTGAGCACTTGGACCCCAGCCATGATATCAAAGACATTATCAAACAGCACCAGCCTGAAGGCACAACATCTTCCTCTGGATCTCCCACGCAAAGGTTAACACACACACACACACGATGATGTGAGATATTGACGATTGTCATACTCTGTGGTATTTAATCTGTTCTGACTACTGTGGTGTGTGTAGGAGAAGTGATGGAAAGTTGTTTGGAAAGAAGTCAGACCCTCATGATGAAGCGATGGAGATCCTTAAAGATCAAATGGCGAACCCACCACAACCGGTATCCTAACTCCACACCTACCACACACACACACACACACACACACACACACACACACACACACACACACACACACGGCAAAACAATATCTAACCATTTTCCATATCTCAGACTCACAGAAAGACTTCGTCCGCCCAATCTAAAGAAGACAGGGGACACAAGACTAGCCAGAAAGCCAAGCCTCGCCCTCAAGGGCCATCTAGCTCCAACATAAGCCCCGCCCCTCCTCCAGGTAAATTTACACTGTAGAAATACCTGTGAATAAGCTCCAGATTAGACTGATACAGGTGTGTATTGTTCATGATATAAATAAATAAATAAATGAATGTTCTTGCTTCCAGTCTCCAGAGAGTTGCCAGTTGAGGAGGAGATCATTCAGACTCAGCTCCACAGCAGAACCAGTGATGAATATTACACTTATTCCAACGTCCCGTGGAAACTCTACATGAGGAAAGAGGTTTGTTTTTACCTCAGTTTTTTTTTTAGCTAAGTACAAAAAATGGAGCTGTAAACCCCAACGTCAATATAATCATTTACATAAAAATACAGTTTATTTATGTCTGTCCTCCATTTACAGGTTTTTTATCCTAAAGAGAACTTGAACAATCCACTGATCCTGGATCTGATCTTCAGACAGGTTGGTTTATAAGTCCAATAACTGTCAATATTCATCATCTTTATTTATTTTGCTTTTATGCAATTCTTTGTGTAAACTTGTGTAAATTATCAAAGAGACCTCAGGGTGTCTTCCAGCTGGTCTAGTTAACAGTAATTATGGCAGTAGTTCAGATGGTCATGATTTGTTAATATTAAAATGCTAAAATAGTGTCTGTGATGTAGTTATTTTTCACTCCAAGTGTTTCCCATTAGCACATTGCTATTCCTGGCTGTGTCTTCCCAGATTGTACATGACACCTTTTCTGAGGCTTGCATACGTATCACGCAGGAGGAGAGACAGAAGATGAAAGACCTGTTGGGTATGAAACTAGCATGCATGCTTTAAGGTTTATGACTTACTTGCATCTATGTGATGCTCTCTGTTGGTTCTCAGGAGTTCAAACTTTTACTGATCCTCTGTTTCTGTGACAGCGGAGAACAAGGTGGATCAGGTTTCTGGAACATACAATGAGAACGTGAAGAAGAAGGTGGTCACCGTGGCTAGAGACGAATGGGAGATCTACTTCTCTCGCCTCTTTCCAGCCTCTGTGAGCTGTTGTTTTGCTTGGCATAGATAAACTGAATTAATAAATAGTTTCATCATGTGTTTATATTGTGGTGTGTGTATATGGTTGTGTGTGTTTTCCAGGGCAGTGTCGGGACAGGTGTGCAGGTGTTGTCCGTGTCTCATAAAGGTATCAAGCTGCTGAAGATGGTGAAGAGCAGCTCTTCTGCTTCAGACTACTTCAGAGTGCTGAGGCCTTACAGGTGAGTCTCATACAACATATTCCCGTTAAAAAACCCTGTAAGTTAGATTGTTTTAAATGCATTTTCTTGTTTTAAAAACACAAATCAGATGCTAAATAGAAGATCTGGCCATAGATCTTATTTAACTTTCTGTGTATACATGTCAAATGCCTGATTGCTTTGAACTATGACTTTAAGTTGACTTCCTGGTTTGGCGTATCTCTTCCTTTGCAGCTATTCAGACATCCTGTTTGTGTCTATTCCATCTAAGAACATGCTTGAGTTCAACCTGACTAATGAGAAGCTGATCTTGTTCTCCGCCAAAGCCCCGCACGTCAAGCATATGACCGACTACTTCCTCACAGAGCTTAAGAAGGTCAGAGGAATGTTGTCAGTGTCTGCGTGTGACGAAGTGTGAATTATGAATGGATGAGTTTTTGTAATGCACACTGATTGGCACAATTAAATTAGATAGCATTACTGTGTAAAAAAACCTCATATAATATATTTTTTAATATATGTATGCATGGACTTTACTCCATGTCCTCTTTGATTTGAGTGTTTTCTTATTAACTTTCTATTTATTTGTTTTTTTACTTTAAAAAGATGAAAATTCAGGTGTAATCCAAATTTATACTGATGCCATAACATTGACATCTAAGCGCGTTCACAGGGTGTGTAGTGCTCTTTATCCACGTGTGAAACTGGCTCAGTTTTCAGTGTCTTAAAATTATGTGCAAAATTTTTTTTTTTTTAATATTTTGCTTCCAAGTATTGCTCAAAAGTGGTTTTGAGCAATACTTTTAGAGTTTTTCTTTGGACATTTTCTTCTTTTTCCCTCATTTTCACTCCTTGTATCTGACCATTTTCAGAGGAATTTTTTGTTTTGTTTGTTAAGCCACTTAACACTGACCTCTGAATCATTCAAGCACCAAAAAAAGCACCTGAGTCAAAGGATAAGTCTGTATTTTGTCTACATTTGACACACAACTTAGCAAAAAAAACAACAACAAAAAACCCCCAAACAGGCACTTTGTTTCTAGCAGCCTGTAAAAAAAAAAAATCCCCATTTCTGGAGCTGGATCTTCAAAAATTTCCAAAGACAACAGACATGAAATAGCAATTAGCAATTTTACACCAAACAGGTCCTTCCCAAAGAGCTGCTAGCTGAAACCTGGGTGTATACCGGCATGGTGTGCAGTGTGTCCTGACACGTGACCTCATCATAAATGGTTTGAGTGGAAGCCATTCTTAAGGAACGGAAACGGGGAGAAAAGACTGAAGTGTGCCAAATAACCCAAGAAGTGGACTAAAAGTCAGTGACAACAGGTGTTATGCACTGATGAATCCACATTTCAAATGATCGGTTCAAATCATCATCAGTATGTACGGAGGAGGAGGTCGGGAGAGATGTAGAACACTGAGCGTCTCCAGCCATCTAAAGCATGGTGGAGGCTCCGTCATGGTTTGGAGCTGCAGACTACTTAAACAAAGCTTGCCTGATGATTTCAGGCTGTGCTGAAGAACAAAAATGGTCACACAAATCCTGTATTTCTTGTATGCTTGCACATGTTTCAATAAATCAATGCACATATTTCCCATTTTCCTTGTAAAATACAAAACCATGAAGTGTGGCTTAAGATTTTTATACAGTACTATATTATATGGCACTTTAAGTATAAAATATCACTACCTTTATTTCTTTATTTTTTACTTATGGAGATGTGATCAGTACGCAGGAATAACTATTTAAGTTTATAAACTTTAAAACAAACCTACAGTGAGTAGCGCTGACAAACCCATGAATTCAAAGTGGACATTAAGCAGTGAGTGAGGAAAGGGATTTTCTTGGCACAAATGTTCTTTGGCTCTCTGCTGGATGTCAGCGTGCCCTGTCTTTGTCAGGACTCAGAGTACGTGGTGGCAGTGAGGAACTACATCACTGAAGACAGGACTCAGCTCAACTTCCACAAAGGCGACATCATCAGACTCCAGCACATGGACGGACTGGAGGCTGGTGAGATACAGGAACAATCCAACACTGAAAATTGTCACAGTGCTAGATCTGCGTTCTGCCTCTGAATTATTTCACAGTGCCCATTTCATTGTGTGGTTGTATCTCAGGTAAACGTTATGGCTGCATTGTGAGGAAGAAGGTGATGCTTCTGGAGGAGCTAAAGAGAAACACCGCTGAGTTTGGTGCGTGTGGCGTGACCTTTCTTATTCTAGCTTTCTTCTAACATTTTGGAGTTTATTTATGTTGGTTGTGTGACGCAAAATATTGACGACATTGAAGAGTCTTTATTTTGTGTGCAACCTTTTACTTATTTTGTGTGTGTGCATGTGTGTAGGCTGGCGGTTCGGCGCCGTGTATGGAAAGTCTGGAGTGTTCCCCAGCGAGTTCATCCGTCCTGTGGCTGCTCCGGACTTCTTTGGTCTGCCTCCTGAACGCGTGGAGCCCCGAGACCGGCAGGGACGAGTCGCTGCCTCTGCTGCTGTTGCCGTTGCGATGGGCTCAGCTGTAGCTGCTCATGAGCTCGACCTCTCTACCGAGGTGCTAACTGCATTTTTTTACTCTTTTTTTCTGCTTTTTCAAGCTTCCCACTGTCAGAATAATAGGTTAAAGGCTAGCGTAACCTACAGAGCTCAACATGAAAAGTACCCTTACATTATGGTATTAGCCAGTGTTTATACAGCATACATTGGAATGCTTTGGTTAGCAGAAATGGAAATATTTTTTAGATAATTACACTGTTGGTGCTCCCAGTAAGTGGCACTATTGCTTTTGCTCTTCATGCTGTGGATTTGTGTGTGTCTCAGGTAGTGAATGAGATCTATGGAGACAGCCTGGGTGTCGAACTGGACGACCTGCCTCTGCACAGCAGCCAGTACCACATGGTTGAGTTTGCCAAGAAGTACTTCCGAGAAGCGCAGAGGAACAGGAGGTCAGATACACACATGTGCAGTGTCAAAAACAAAAAAGAGTTAGAAGGGTTCAATGTAAAGCTAAAATTTGCACTTACGGTGATAAATAAATAACCAAGAGTTGATTGTCTGCTTTTCCCCACAGTGATCAGAAAGCAAAAAAGGGGAAGGAGCCCAGGGACCCTGCTGACATGGTCAAATTCTCCAAGGTAATTCAAATCACAATCATGTCTCTGTGTTCAAATATATAGGATATGTTTCTCTGTGCCTGTGCACAGACATCTAAAATGTTTTTCTTGCCATCGTGTTCTGGTTTAACACCTTGTTTCTTTTTCTAGTCTCCAATCCAGGAGTCACTGATCGACTTCTCAGACAGTGGGATGAACCGAGTGGCTGCTGACATCTTCTTAGGTGAGAGCAGAGTGTGGAAACGAAAAGAAACATAGGAGGTTGAAGCAGAAGATAGCAGCATAAAATACGCATATATTTCGTGTTTCTTTGTGTTTATTTTTAGTTTATTTTTAGTATAAAAGCATTAATGTGCTTTAAACGAAATACATCTGAAAAGATGTGGTCCAGCTCCTTCTGTTTCTTTTGCCCAGCTATAATGAAGTTTATGGGAGACTTCCCAATGAAAGGCCAGACTGAGCAGGACCTGGTCACCACTATATTAAAGGTATGCTTACATCAGCAAATTGTCTATCCATTGTGATACTAAGACGAGGTCTGTGTGTGTGATTTTATGTTTTTCTTCATGCATGTGCTTAAACAAATCTAGTTAAGTGGTGACCATGGCCTGATGAAGGATGAAGCCTACTGCCAAGTGATGAAACAAGTTACTGTCAACACCAGCTCCAAACCGTAAGGCTTCCAGCGCTCGCTTGTTCTTAAAGAGCGGTGACATGATCGTGGAGAGGCTTTAATCTGTGGCTGTGTGCGTGCTTCTCTGTGTGCAGGGACAGCTGTCAGAGAGGATGGCGGCTGATGTATATTCTCACATCTTTCCATCGCTGCTCTGATGTTATGAAGCCGTTTCTGTTGACGTTTCTCCAGGATGCATGTGCCAGCCCTGGTTTGCAATACCAAGGTGGGCATCGTGTTCATCAGTCCATCTCTTTTGATCTTCACTGGTCTAAAGTGTTTACTAGCTGCTCTTCCAATTGACAGGTATTGCCAAGGCATGCGAGCAGAATCTGAGGAGGACTTTTCAGTATGGCGGGCGTGTGCAGTATCCCAACAGCATGGAACTCAAAGCAATGATGGTTAGTTTGTAAATAAGCTACACAGTGTTCCTTTGTGGCTTGAAATATGTCAAAATTGTAGGGATTGCTAACATTTATTAACTTAAAGTGTCAACAGGTGTTTAAAAATACGGAAAAAGAATCGGGATAGTCCTGTATAGTCTCCTTTATCAGGTAGATCAGGCTGTGCTAATTAATCTACAGCGATATCTTTCATATTGTGGTGTCTGTCTGTCATGTTCAGATGTGACTTTGCTACATGACTTCTCAGTAACAGCTGTGGATAGCAGTGTGTGACGTTTCCCTCTGATTTGTTGTCCGTGTACAGGCCGGGCGTAGCTCCAAGAGACAGCTGTTC
>NW_005187665.1:665745-675437 GCF_000239375.1 Pundamilia nyererei | reverse complement strand
TTTTTTTTGTGGCCACATACGTCATCACCACCTGATGAGGGGTTTTTTTTTGTGGTCGGGCGGTGTGCATAGAAGTACATCTTGTTTCGTCTTCTCATCAGTTGATATTTGTCATAGAAACAAGACGGACTAATGCACATTGTGCATCTCTTTTCAAGGTGTTGCCAGACTACCTGAAGGCCTTGCTGAGTGTGGTTCCTCAGGGTAAGCCCAGTGAACAGCATCTGCAGCAGATTACCAGGCTGGCTGCCCTACAGCATCGTGCCAAAGACACCATCTACCTCCCCACCCTGTAAATATATCCATTTGTTGTTGGAAACCTTTTGCATGCTAATGTACCAACTCACACTTGCATATCAATTACTTTTGGGCAAGTTACTAGTGATACAAGGGACAAATTAAAGGTAGGTTTATGTTGATTTTTTGTCACCCATCATATCTAATCATATCTATGCAATCAACATGTGACTGAAGTGCAGACTTTTAGCTTTAATTCAAATGGTTTAATGAAAGTGTTCCATTCACTTTTTAGGAATTAAATTGATTCAAAGTGATTTAAATTAAAGTTATCTAAAGAAACCAGTGATTGAGACTTTTAGTAGCTTAATTTTTTCCAAACAGTAAGACATGGCTGACTTACAGAAGAGCACGTTTGGCCCAGATATCCCTTTTCTACTATTTCTGATATTGTGGCTATATCACAAAGGGCTGAGAAGGTTGCTGCTGCATCCAGGGACTAAGTTAGTTACCTAAGGGTTTTTATATAACAACACTCTTTAAAATGTAGTAAGACAATAATAGTAGACCCAGGACTGAACCTTGGGGAAACCTACAGGTTGGAGAAGCAGTGGAAGAGAATGTACGGTATCCCTGAGAGGTCAAACGTACTGCAACGTAAAAGAACACAAATAGAAAAATGTTCCAAAAGCACACAAAACACAATGAAAATTCATCAGGTTAGACCATTACATGGTATGTTGAACAACTAATATAAAACATTCATCTACAGTGTTATATGTATCATTCAATTACAACTTTACTTCCTCACAACAGCTACAAATCCTCAGGTTCTGTGTCTCAGTCGAATCCTGTGGATGTCTCTGTTTCTCTCATTTCCACAGCTGTTCTGTAAGATTTTCTGCTAAAAAAAACACTTCTGTTGTGTTTTGGGAGCTTTTTTTCCCCCAAATTCCACTGTGCTATTTATCTTTTTATTTTTTATTTTTGCTTTACATCTGTTGTGTGTTTCTTTTTTAATTTCATTGTGCATTTTTGTGTTTTTATGTGCTTTTGTAGCATTTTTGTATTTTTCTGGCCTTTTCTTATGCTGCAGTCTTTTTGACCTCTCAGGGCCACCATACTCTGCTTTGCACATTGTCGGCTTGCACAGAAAAATACACCTAACATGCACATGTATAATTTGATCTGCTGTCTCTCAATTACACCTTGTTCCCTCTTTGTGTGTGCGTGTGTGTTAGCCGTGAGGTGCAGGAGTGTATCCCTCCGCAGTTCTACAGCAAACCGGGTTCACAGCAGTGGCTGAACATGACAACACAACACATGCAGCAGGTCCAGCCCTTAAACCCACACCAGGCCCGTGCGCAGTTCCTTGGTAAGACAACAGTTCTTTGTGAGTGTGAAAGATACTCACAATTTGGCCATTTAACTTTTACATATGTCCTATAATATTAATAACTTTTGTATTGTTAATAGCAAAGCCCATTGCATGTTCTGTCACAATTCTATTAGGATAAACATCTGAAACATCTGGTAAACAAAAAAAAAGGCTTATTCTGATCCCAAATAGCAGTTCTAAGTTGATATGAGTGCAGCAAGGTGTCTTCTTAGAGCATTTTTGTTGGACCAGTGGGAAAGAAAATGTTCAAAAGCACGCTGAGTTGTCGCGACATTTTCTGTAAACATCTTTACCTCGCAATTTGAATGCGGCAGCTTATCAGAAGTGAGCTTTGGTGTGTTTTTGCCCAGGTCTGGTCAGTGCCTTCCCCATGTTTGGCTCCTCCTTCTTCTACATCCAGAGTTCTGGCTCTTCGTCCGTCCACGCCCCATGCATCCTGGCTGTTAATCTGAACGGGCTTCATTTTCTTAACAAGGATACACATGTGAGTCAAACAAGCATTTTACCCTTTTACTGATCTATTGTGATTGAAAAATACAAAAAAGGCAGGAATTTTATTATATTTCAACAAAGCTTTTGGCTCCCTCTCTTGGTTATGGTGTTTACTGGCTCTCCCATCCATCACTTTTTAATAAAATCTAAATTACAAATAAAAAAAAAAATCTGTGCAAGAGAAAATATAACCTTTAAAACTTGAGATATTTAATTTTATATTTTATGTCTGTGTGTCCCCTGAATGCCTATTTATATGCACATTGGTGTGTTTGTGTGTGATTAGGAGACTATGGTGCGTTTTCCTCTGAAGGAGATTCAATCAACTCGCACTCAGAGGCCAACATCTGGCTCCAGTTACCCATATGTGGAGATCATGATAGGAGACCTGCTTAACCAGCGTGTCACACAGCTGCAGCTGGAGCAGGTGGGTGTATAAGACATAGATGGAAGATTTAGATGTGTGTGTGTGTAACAGTGTCTGTATTTACAGTGACACATTTCTGCAGTCAACATGTGACTGAGGTGCAGACTTTTAGCTTTAATTCAAGGTGTTTAATGAAAGTGTTGCATCAACTTTTAAGGAATTAAAGTGATTTTTATACGCAGTACCCCATTTGTGAAAATCTTTCGCAGTCAACGACAGCTTGAAGTCTACAACCCAGGGTCATCACCAAATGCTTAGTTTTCTCTCTTGAGATGCTCCCCCAGGCTTTTACTCCAACCACATTCAGTTGCTGCTTATTTGTGGGTCTCTGCCTTCAGTTTTGCATTTGAAAACTGAAGAGCATGCTTTATTGGTTTCAGAAAGATATCCCATTTCTTTGCCTTGAGAAACTTTTGGGTTGCTTTTGCAGTTAATGTGTTATAATCTGCAGTTTGAATCTGCATCAATCTGAAAGTCTGGACTTCAATCAAATATTGATTAATTTAAAATTCACTCTGATGGTGTACACAAGAAAAATTACAAAAGGAAAAAGTGTCCACAAACTTTTGCCCCTTTCGCCCCTAACTGTACCACTGAGCAGTCTATATTCACTCTTCATCTTAAGTCCAGTGTTGTTTCTTTAATGTTTCTATATGATGTTTTCCAGGGCCTGGAGCTTTGCCGAGTCATCGCCATGCACGTGGAGAACATGCTGTCAGTCAGAGAGAAGAGACTCACATTGCCACCAAGTGAAATCACCCTCCTATAGCACAAACACGAGGATGACATATACATAGAAATCACAGTTTATGCCTTAAAAATGTACTCTACCTCTATTCGTAAGACAGGTTATTTTTGTATGTAAAGGCACTGTTATGTAAGTTGATAACTTGTTTATTGTGATGATTTTGAAAAAGTGCTTTTCCATTATGGCCATGAAAATGTTATTTTTTCTTAATTGATCAGCTGTTTTCTTAATGAATGATTTGGCACATAAAATGTCATTCATGTCAGTCACATTCTAGTTTTAGGAGAAACTTGAATGAATGCCTTAATCTTTAATGTTTATAGTTTTACATAATCATCCAGAAATGTTTAAGATCTTGTCCAATATAACTATAAGGGTTAATGTCTCCTTGTTTCCATGCCCCCTCTTTAGAAGAATAGCATGATTTGCTTTGTTCTTGGGACAACATTAATTTAGTGTAATGGTGGCGCCAGTTTATTGCTGTATAACAAACAAACCCTTATAACCTCATCTTGGTTTTGACATTAATGGAAACTTTTGGTTTGATAGGATAAAGAACTTTTTCTGACACATCTCTTATTCTCTGCTTTGCCAAGGGGCAAAGTCTTTTTGGCACATAAGCTTTGAGGCCACATCACTAAGAGTTTGCACTAACTTAAATATTTTATTTTTACAATAAATTTTTTTGCAAATAGCAGTTTTACATAATTATTGCATGTGAATAATAAATTAAAGCTTTAGTATAACAGTAGTGGTGTGTGAGTACTTTGTTTTTTAGCAAATACACAGCAATGTATATGAGTTAGGTGGAATTAAAGAGTATGGAAAATCATTGGTGAATACAATACTACTAAAAAAACCCTTAAATTAATGGTCAGAGTTACTATTCTTTTCATGTTTTTCTTCCTAAACAGGACGTATAATCATGTTTGAAGTAGTCAATCAAACATGATTGAATCTGTCTGCTTCCATTATTTATCTTAAACCCAGTTTTTGACATCTTAAAAAAACAAATTTACAATAGTTAAGGTAAAATATTTACATTTTCTCCACAGTTTCGAGTGAGAAAAGTTAGCCGTTATTGGCTATTTAATCTCTGGCCGTTCCATTTTGTTTAAAGGAACTCCCAGTTGTCGCAGTGTACAAACTCAAGCAGCTGGGACATACCGCCGGTGTATCCTGTGCTACAAACCGAGCATCCGTCTCGCGAGCCCTTGGTTGTGTAGGCGTTGCTGAGTAATTGCTCGCAGATTTCCTCGTCCCTATTGGTTACCAATAACGGGATCCGTGTGAACCGGGAAGAGGAGGGAAGGGAGGGGGGCTGCTGTGGTCAAACCCACCAGGACCTAAACAGCACCAGGAGGGAGAGGAGGGAGGAGAGCCGCAGCAGAGGCAGTAGTGTTGTACCCCCGCTTTCAGCCTGCATGGGCTAGTCCGTTAGCTAGCTTAGCATCTTCCGACTGCGCCGAACCGCCTCTAGTCCCGCCGAGAAGCTCGGGTTGATACCTCCGTGTTACCCTCTCTGTCCCCTCGGTCCTGCCTCCCCCGTGACCGGCTTGAAGATGATGAAGTTTAGGTTTCGTCGGCAGGGCACCGACCCGCAGAGAGAGAAGATAAAACAGGAGCTTTTCGCCTTCAACAAGGTAAAGTAACGGGACAAGAGGAAAGAGAGGGAGATGGTATTCCTCCTCTCGCCTGGTTCCCCTAAACTAACAGACTTATTTTTTTAAGTATGGATATATAAAAAAGCCAGTACTTTGCAGCTGAAGTCCGGCCACTCCTCTTGCGCTTGCTGTTTTCTGTCCTACTTCGCGGACAGAAAAACAGATTAGCTGTGAAGTGCGGGTGGTGTGTTTGCAGGGCGCTTTGTTGATGTGTGTTTAGTGGCTGTTGAGTTGTTTTCACGGCGTGTTAATTACCCCTCACCCAAACCAGGACCTCGCTCAAAGTGAGCACCGAGCAGCAATCAAGGAAAACTGTAGCGCTAATATTGCTGTAATTAACCAGCAACAGAGGATTGTGTGGGTGTTGGGGATTATCAGCATGCAGATTAACGGGATTAAATTACAATACATGCTTTTCCAGCAGTTTGATGCTTCGTGTGGTGTGACCCATCTGTCATGCAATGAGCAGGGGTGTCTCTCAGCGTGATGGCACTTTTTACTCCTCTCGTCTGGTTTTAGTAGAAGCTGCCAGAACTCTGCGAGCAGTTTTTTTTTTTTTTAAATCTCTGCTGCTTTTTGTTATGCAGAGTCCTCATACCCCTTGTTCCAGTTCTTGGGGGTCTTTGGGTGCAGCCGCGAGTGTCAGGTTTCATGCTGGCATCACATCCACATGGATATGAACCAGTTCATGTACAGTAAATCTGAGCGTCCTGTGGTAACATTCAGTGGTGGTGATGGTGGGTTTGCCCTCTGGACAGTCAATGTAAGAGCTCATTTCAGTTCCACTTTCAGTATAAGCTGAATCTTGTCACCCAGATCACTGTTGCTCCGCCGGTGGGAACATAAAAGCAGCTTGCACCACCCAGATCTGTGGAATGTACTGATAATTCTGCATATCCAGTGTCAGCTGTAGTAACTTACCTAACAGGTTGTTTCTAAGCTCATACTGAGCACTGCAGTGGCCTTGAACTCAGGTTAGATGAAGGCATGGTCTGCATGCTGTGTCTCAGAAAGTGTCCCAGAGAGCCGGGCTGTCTGAACCTTTTAAATGTTAAAAGAATCAAGTTTGTCCTGCACGCTGGATGTGATAATGACATTAACCCTTCTCAGCAGGATTGTTTAGGACTGCGGTGCAAACAACACGATGATGACTGATGATCGTTAAGAATCAGCACTACAGTAGATTTATTTCTCCAGAATTAAGTACTTCAAGTTGACTTGCACTCTGAAGTAAAAAGAGTCCTCTTTTAAGCCATTTTAGCAAATGAAAGAATAAGTAATATAAAAAAACACGAACCAGCGCATGTCCTGGAAAATATTAATCAGCCTTTCGTGGCTCCTAGAGTCGTACTTGCATGACCTTGCAGACTTGGGTAACCTCAGTTGTCTGAGTAGCATGAATGAGATTGCTCACTGTGGCCAGCACAGTGACATGAGCGCTTTGACAAACTGTCCTTACACCATCCCGCCTCAGTATCTGCATTCCAGTCGAGGCCCTCATTGAGTTTGCCATTGAATGGTTTTAGATTGTGGCTTTCCTTAGAGCCACAGCAAATAGTCGATTTGTCAGCTGGTGGATCTGACTGAAAATTAATCAGCAAGCATGTCTTTTGGTAATAGAATGATCAGGTGTTTGTTTTGTTCATTTAATTTAGTTATGGGATAAAACAACTCTCACAAATTTGAAAGTAATTGCTCTTGTTAACTTCTCAAAAATGAGGTGTGATCAGTTATTGTTTTTTTTTTTTTCTTTGTTTTTCTGTTACTTATTCCTGATGATATCCTATGTGGAAGTAAGCTTTTGTGTGAATGTGGCTCAGGCGGGCAAAAACTCCAGAGCAATCAGTTTGACATCATTGTTGCCGTTACACAGCTATCAGAAATGTGTTGACGAGAGTGATTTAACAAGAGTTGGTGTAGTGCCGAGTCATATCTGATAAATATATTTTGTATTATGTCTAACCAAACGAGACATCTGAGAGAATCGCTCACTAGATAAATGCCTTTGTGGTAGGAGAGTACAGTTAGGGCCATTATTTGTTGGACAAAGACATCATTTTCTGTTGTAGTTTTTCTTCCATACACCATCACAGAGGATTTAAAATCAAACAACCGGGATGTGGTTGAAGTGCAGACTTTCAGGGTCATTTTAATAGGTTCAACAAAAGTGCTGCGTTAACTATTTAGAATTCACAGCCATATTAATTCACAGTCATCCATTTTTAGAGACTGAAAATAAATTGAAAAAAAAAAAGAGGGATTTAAGGAATCCATGGAGATCATTAAATGTTACGTTTCCCACCATGAGACGCTCTCCTCGGCCTCTGCTGCAGCCAGCTTCAGTTCCTGCTTGTTCAAGGGTCTCTCTTCCTTCAGTAACTAAAATGACATGCTCTGTTGGGATGAGATCAGTTGATATTTATTTTTCCTTGACAAACTCTTGGGATGCTTTTGCAGTCTGCTTTGAGTCATTAACTGTCTTCACTGTGAAGTACCATCTGGTCAGTTTTCAGCTAGATCTGAGCAGAGGCTCTGGTCCTGTACATGTCACAGTTCATCCTGCTGTTTCTGTCAGACTAGACTGTGGCGATGATGCACCTCCCTTCCAAAGGAGTGTTCTTGTTGCTCGGTTAGATGTTGAAAGTAGTTCTGTCATGAAACATTTTAGTTGTCTTCTGTGGTCTTTGAGGCCTTTTGGCTTTTCTAAGTATGTGTCAGATTGTTTGGTCACTTCTAAAGTTTTTGCTGTTTCTCTAATTGGTTTATTTTACTTTTTCAGCTTTCTCCTTCATTTGCACTGACATCTCTATTTATCTCTTACCCATAATTCCAATAAACAGGTACCAAATGGGACATCAACTACTGATCTTTTATTTGCTATTTTGTTATGGAATAATGAGGGAACAGGCTTCACCTGCCCATCCAATTAATTTGGACTCTCTGAAAATGAGGGACTGTGTATAAAACTTACTGTAATCCATAAACGGTTAATGCAACACTTTTGTTAAACGCCTTGAAAAGAAAACTGAAAGTCTACACTTGAATCATATCTTCTTTGAGTTGTAAAGAGGCCAAAGCTGCAAAAATGTTGTCTTTGTTCAAATACTTACAGACCTCACAGTTTTTAGGTGGGGAGACACTTAAACAGCTTATGTTCATGTTAGCCAAATGATGATTCTTTGTTTGAATCTCTGATGAAAGTCCATGGACTGTTTGTTTTGCTGTAACACACACACACGCACGCGCATACACACACTTTTGTAATGTTTGGCAGCAGCTGTCAGACTGTCACAGACGTTGTCTCTCTTCAGGAGGGTTGTTTTGATGTGACTGTGTTTGTGTGATAGAGACAGATCGCACTGCACCGGCACTTTAAAGACAGAAGGAGTTAATGTTTTACGTTATGTCTGAGTTCAAGCAAACAGCCAGGCTCAGTTTTTTCAGTTAGCCATGCCGAAACCTCGAAGACCTCCACAACCTGTTTTTAAACCAGTTTTAGGTGTCTCTCTACTGGTTTCTGTTCCCTTTTTCTTTGTTGACATAAACACTTCTCCAGCTGTCTCACCATCTCCTGACATGGGCTTGGAGAGAAAAAAGCTGAAATTTTATTTCAACCCAATTTAACAAGGTCTGCAGCACATTACAATAAAGCAATGCTGCTGCCATCAGTACTTTTTAAACTACTTTCCTGTAACTTTATTAAGGGAGTCCTCCCTTTTAGACGCCTCGCTGACTATATTCAGCGAGTCTGATGAGCAGAAAATGACACGCAAACTCTCAGACAGAACTGGGTGCATTTATGGAGGAAAGTCTGGAAAAATAAATGCAAGTGTACTTGTTGTTGTATTTCTTGTGGCATTTGATAAATCTGTCTCATCAGTTTGTCTTCTCTACCCTTTCTCTGCCTGGCTTTCTCTCACAGACTGTGGAGCATGGGTTCCCCCATCAGCCCAGTGCTTTGGCCTTTGACCCCAAGTTGCAGCTCATGGCCATCGGGACAAAGTCAGGAGCCATCAAAATGTATCCTTCTGTCAGTGAGCTCATGCATCTGCAGAAGTTGTTTTGGGGGCTTGGTAAGGATTGACATTTTCAAATAAGAAACAACAGCATCACACTTTTTAAATGAATACATCGCATTAGACTAGATTAACAGATCATATTGTAGTCCAAGTCTCAAAGTGGTCATGCTGTATTAGTCAAGGCATGCATACTACAAGTGATCTAACACAAAGCTGAGGTGACTGACTTGTGTTTGTGTCAAACAGATTATAATTTATCATATTTTAGGTTGTGTCATGAAGCTGATAAAGATTTTGGGGACAGGAAAAGATCTAGGAGTACCTTGGATAAGATTACAGAGACTGTTTCTTTTTCACTGCTGTCAGTTTACATCTTTTGAAGTGCTGCTCTGCTTATCTCGCTGCAGTGCAGATACCGTTTTGCTTTAGCTGTGGGTTTGTGGCAGAAGTGTTTCATGGATGTGTCTTTTTTTTCATGCTCTTTAGTGAAAATGCACATGTTGTGGGATGACAGCTAGTCATTCTTTCAGCTGCTGTTATTACACCAGGTCTACAGTGATCATACTCTTCATTGCTTTTCAATAGAACTATATCTTATGGTCTGTCTTTCTCAAGCTCCACTTTTTTTTTTTTTTTAATGTGGAGGAATGTCTGATCAGTCGGGATTTGCAGAAGAGCTGTTTACATAACATCAGTTTGGTAGAAG
>NW_005187665.1:658498-664739 GCF_000239375.1 Pundamilia nyererei | reverse complement strand
GGAGGCTGCCGGCTGTGTGTGCATTATGCTGGAGAATCGACTCTTTCACATTCAGATGGGAGGAGAGAGAGAGAGAGACTGGTGGTACCAGGCACTTGCACTGCAGAGAGGGATGGATCGAGGGGGGAATGGTGAGATGGAGATAAACGGCAGCAGTGAAGACAAGGGAGTGTGAAACAGACAGTGGGGGGAGGCAAAAATAACTCCAGTCCACGGCGAAATGTCTGTATCTAGCAAAACTAACCTGCCATCACCCTGCCTTTTAACAAGATTCCAGCTGCTGGAGAACATTTACCTACATTGCATTAGAACTTCAGCCTGTGGCTCAGGACCACCTAAAGCTGGTTAACTTTCCCAGGTAGTTACACGAGACACTGTTTTAGAGGGCTGGACCAATAAGCTAATAAAGAGATAAAATTAATATTGAGGTCAGCTTTTTGGTGCAGTCCTCTACAACATCCCAGTTTCTCATGTGGCCCCTTGGGCGAATTAATTGCCGACCCCTGAGCTAAAGTTGTAAGTTGTTTAAAAAAAAGTTTTATGGTGCCCAAATCTGAGAGTTCTCCTAAATGTAATAAAACTAAACACTTGATGGCAGTGAGATGTTTGCTTGTTTTTTCCCTTGGAAGAATGTTTGTCACAAAGAGCTGCAGCTAATGATTTTTATATTAAGCTGATGGAGTTACAGTAATGTGGCAGCTGTGACTTTTGGTGTTGGATGACGTTTGATCTTCAGTAGAGATTCTTAGAAATGAGGGGTCACAGAAAACTTGGCCAACCTGCTGGCTAATCACTGCTTTCCATTCAAGCAAGAGAAAAAAGAGCCAAACCATACACTACAAGGACAAAAGTATTAGGCCACACCTCAGTCTTTGAATTCAGGTGTTTTCAGTTTCGTTGCCACAGGTGTATAAATTCAATCACCCAAGTCATGCAGTCTGGCTTTACAAACATTTGTGAAAGAATGGGTGGTTCTTAAGAGCTCGCTGAATTTGAGTGTGGTGTTTTAATAGTGTAGGTTTAGTTGTAAATGCTTTTATTTAGACCGTGAGAAGCTGAGCAGGAGCTTTTGTTTTTTTGTGTGAAGGTGAAACACCATGTCCAGCTGGTATTTTTTAACAAAGTGGCAGGTTAATTATTTGTAGATTTCCATCTGGTTGTGTTCCTATCTGTAGATCCACCACATTTGGTATCAATAAGAACAATGTGAGAGCAGCAGCACCAGTTTCCTAAAATGACTTCCTTAGTGAAGTCATTTTAGTTTATTGTTTTTCGTGAGTGTCCTGTTGTCTTTGAGTCTCAGCCTCCGGTCATCTGCATCTTGTTTTCTGTTTGATTTTAACTGCGTGTCTAAGATCTGGTTTCTTCAGAGAATTATGAGTGAAACAAACTGCTGTTTACTAATGAATACACTGGTGTTAAGGTCATCTTATGGTTTTCCCCAGAAACTCTTCATTTCCCCAAATCTCTGTAGACACTACAGGGATCTGCATGACACTGTGAGCCACAACAGCCACTTTAGTGGGAAATTCATTGGAATTTCCCTTTAATCTATCAAAGCCTACTACTTGTTTTAACATTTACAGTGATATACAACAAATAATAAACTTGAAGAAAGCAACACAGTTTTATTCCACTTCCGAATTCAAGGTTGGGGGTAAACTAGACAGACAAGCAGTGAGAATGAGTTTCAGGTTTGTGTATGTGAGTGAGTGTCCACATTCCTTGTTAATCTGACAGGCTCACTGACTTTGGTTTGACCTAGAAGTGGTTGCCAGCATACCTGTACTGTAGTACGCATTCACAGCCCTGTAGAGCCAGATGTGCAGTCCTGCTTTCTGACGCTGATGCCTGAACTGTGCAGAGAGCGTGCTGAGTAGTAGGACTAGAGAGTATTCACAAAAGAAGAGTAGAAAATTGCTAAATTTGAGGTACTCGTTTCATTTGAACTCATGCTCTCCGTCCTGGCACCACGTCTCCTCCCCTCCTCTTGTTCACATTCAGCCTCTCGTTCAAGTTTCTCACTTGCTCCCTCTCCTTTTCTCGTTCTCTCGTTCTCTCTGTTTATAAAGGCAGGGTCATATTACACCCTCAGAGTTTCTGCTTCGACCACAGACTGGGGCTCAGCAGAGGGAAGGGGACAGTGTAGTGTGGAGGGTTTTTTTTTTTTTTTGTTGGTTTTTTTCTTCCCCCCTATCATCTGTGGGGGTGGTGGGGCGACTTAGGAGTCTGTCTCCTGTCATGGAATGCATGTTGCGTTGCCCTGGGTTAACCCTCCCTCATTGTGTGTGTGCGTGTGTGCAGATCGGGTGAGTAAGAGCTTTGTTGCTGAGTCGAGTCTTAATAAAGGGCGCTTTTGAAATGGTTTCCAAGACGACCATTGCAGTTGCCTGGGATGAGAAGTACTTGCACACTGGAGGGGTTTAAAAGTCTGCAGCTAAGCACATCAGACATTAGAGTTTGGTGGTAAGAAATGCATCGGTTAAAGGTAAAAAGGTCAGAAAATGCTGCCTACAGTATTACAGAACCTCTTTGCGATGAACACATTTATTTCAGAATGACAAGTCAGGGCTCTGATTACTTCTAGACAATGTGGTACGTGCTCAGTCGCACAGACACTCTGACCATTTATCAAAAGGACCGGCCATCCAGCAGCCAGGACGAGCTAATATTTACACACTCGGGCAGCAGAGCTTTGATCTGTGTGTTTGTGAGTGTGCTCCAGCTGATGGCTCTGCGTCTGTCTCGCTGACATCCTGCTGGTCAATTGCCTGTTGTTCTGATTCATCAGTTCCTATCTGACACTTTATATTTGCATCTTTATTCAGTATTTTTATCTGTACTGAAGTCACCATAGTCCAGCTTAGTTTAGACCACAGGGTTGTTCACTTTTTTTTTTTTTTTTTTTTCGGGAATTCAAGAGAAATCTGTCTTTAACACCATGAGTCATGCACTGTTGCAATGTCACACTGACTGGATTAAAAAAAAAAAATCCCTGTTTTCTTAATTTCTTCTCATGATGAGTTGATTTTATTCTGACAGCTGTTTTAGTTTAATGCGAGTGCTCATGTCTGTGTAGTTGGTGGTGAAAACGGTGCATTTCCTTTGTGCTTGTTGGTGCCATCAGTTTCCCTTCTAATTGTAGTACAGCTTCAGCTTCTCCTGCCATTTCCCCATCATCAGTCTCCAGCTTTTGATCAAGTTATATGCATTTGTGTTTTTATGCACAACTGTGTGGTCTGTGTTGCAGGGGAGTCTGCAGAGAGGGTATACCATTTTATGTAAGCTGCATTATTTTTGTTTGTGTTGAACAAATCAATGCAAGTATTCATTGGTATAGTTGAGATCAAGTTAGACTTTGATTTAATCTGGAACACTCCTCCTATCCTTTACCTCCTACCTTCTCCTCCCCCAATCACCCACACACAGCCTACTCTCTGCTTGCTTATACGGATGTCTTATAAAGTACTTTTCTCTCTACAATATTTTTAGTTTCTCCCTCCTCCTATCATACTTTTGTCTTGGTTTTTTCTTTTTCACTTTCTGTGTCACTTGGTTTCCCGACTATTCCTAGCTCCTCATTGATATTCCTGAAGAATTGCAGGACCTTTTAACCCCACCCCTTCTGCTCTCTCTGCCTTCACCCTCCTCACGCCTCATTCTCTGCTTTTAGTCCCTGCCTGCTTTTACACCCACACACATGAATTAATGTGCACACACTCGCTCGCCCAGTTGGCAACAAGTTGCAGGAGTCTGTCTGCGGTGATAAAGACTGTGCGGGCTTACCAAGTAGAGCAGATTGGATGGGTTGTATAATAGAGTTGAGGCATGAAAAGGAAAACATTTATCTGAACTGACAAATCAAAGTTGTCTGATTTGCTGAATGAGCAGGGTAAGGTGACTGAATTAAAATGGTAAATGGTAAATGGCCTGCATTTGTATAGCGCTTTTCCAGTCCATAGGACCCCAAAGCGCTTTACACTACATTCAGTCAGAATTAAAGAGAGCATTATGGCAGCTTTAGCTACTTGGTAGCTTTACTTTGAGTTGTGTTTGTAAGCCATTACCTCCCAGTGTTACTGGCTCTGGCATTGCAGATAATAAACCTGTTAAAGCACAATTTTTATGAATTTTTTTTAAAATTTCCTTTCCTTTTTTGTTTTTTCTTTTGTGAATTAATCAGCAGCTATGCTTCTGGGTTTGAGGCTGTAATTTCAGCCAAAAAAAAGACTAATGACAACATTAACATGCCCATAGTCACTATGTCCGACTCCGAAATCAGGTGTTATTTACAATAGAGTAGTGTAAAGTTTCAGTCAGTGTACTGCAAACCTGGTGACCTGCATCACCTAAACATCAGGAATTGTACAATTTTTAGTTAAGTTTATTTTAGGTTTTCTGTACGTTAGCTTTGCTAATGTATCTTGTTGGCTTTTGCCTTAAACTTGCGTTCTTTTTAAAGGTGGGATTGTTGCAAAACAAAAGCCCTCAATATGTTGTACATATAAATAACATCCTTTTCTATTTCTCTTTGATGTTACTTTTAGTAGAGGGTTTTCTCTAGCTAGACCTGGCTTAGGTAGAAATGCTCTACTCGAATTGCTGGACTTGTGCTGTTTGTTCCTGCTAATGATGTTATTTTGTTCAGCTGATCTTCTTGGGACCATTAATGTTTGCAGTGTTAAAATAAACCGTGTACTGTTTTGTAGTTATTCTCCAATGTACATGTACATCCACTCCTTCAGGTTTGACTGCCTCGGTGTGACAGAACGTGCACTGAGGGGGCTGCACAGAAAGGGGAGTGTGGGAGGTGGAGAGGTACTAGCAGAGGGAAAGGATGCAAATGAGACAAGATTGTTTCTCTAGTGGGTGGGTGGAGTTGTTTGGCTTGTCTTGTTGTAGACTTTTGCCAGACGTCTGAAGAGTTTGTGCATGTGTTGCTATGCATGTAGGGAGGTGAAGGAGTTAGAAAATGCACATAAATGATGTCTTTCATCAGTTCAGCTTCCCTGAAAGTCTGAAACTTTTAGGAATATATTTTCTTAAACCTTTTTTTAGGGCCTTCATTCTCTTTCTGTGTGTGATTAATTTGTACTTCATCTTTAGGTCTAGTGATGGGGTCAGGCAGGAAGTAAGAACATATCTTCTGTCACTGTTTGTGGGTGGGTGTGGGTGTGTGTTTGCTGCTGCCTTTGTGTCCACATGGAAGACAATGCCTTCTGTTTGTCTGTATTCAGACCGTGAAATCGCTTTATCCTTGCTAACGCACTCTCTCTGCATCAGCGGGCAATTGTGCGTGCGTGTGTGTGTGTGTGCGCGCATGCGTGTGTGAGGACGAGACAGTGATTCAGTGATTATAAGTTACTGTAGGCCTCCATTGTGTGCTTTTCTGTCCTCTGGTGAGCAGTGAAGCAAACCTTTGCATGCTACAAACAGAACATATAGATCAGTTCAACTAGTCTGTCATTCAACAGGTGTCGTTCTTTTTCTTTAAAATTTTCTCTAAACCGTTGGCATGCTGTTTAGGAGTGGTTTTACACAGCTGGAGTGTCTGTTTATACTTTTTTTCCAGACTGGATGGAGGAGGACTTTAAGTTTCTGCTTTGAGTCAGCGTTTCATTCTGTTTACGAGTATTAAAGTCTGACTCCCTTTAGTTTTTGCTGTTAGAGCCTTGTGTGTGTTCGAAGTGTCGATGAAACTTCTGCCTTATCTGGTGAGGCACCCTGAGACTTTGCAGGCGTTCCTCTTTACCTTATCCTGCGTTTGGTAGGCACATAGTTTAACTCTTTCCTCCATAAAGATGCCGTTTGATGTCCTCCACCTGTACTCTTAATGACAAGCTTTGACACCTCAGTAATAGATCAGTAAAGACATGGTTCAGGTTTTCCAAGGGTACCTCCATAAGCAGAGACCACCAACTTCTGATGCTGCTCATTTCAAAAAAGAGCTTTCAGGAGGTAAAGAGCTGAGCCTCAGAAGCGTATTTTGTACATGATAAAGGAAGCACTTTCCAAATTACCTTTTACAGCACATGTTCCTGGTCCCCAGAGGATAAATCCTTACATATTTTATTACAATCCTACTTATTTGTGTATCAGCATCAATATCAAGTCATGGGTATAAAAATAAAATGTGTGCGTATAATGGGCAGATTGCCATGTCTTCGATCTGTTGAGCACATTTGTGCTTCCCAGAATACAAAACCATTTGAGGATCAACACTGCAGCTCCAGGGATATCT
>NW_005187665.1:642076-658478 GCF_000239375.1 Pundamilia nyererei | reverse complement strand
TGTGTGTGTGTGTGTGTGTGTGTGTGTGTGTGTGTGTGTGTGTACATTATTCCTATAAATGTTTAATCAGTTCCCCACTGATCACTTTATTCCTGTTGGCATTGCTTTATCTTTTGTCTTGCTGGAAATGAAGGTATTGGATATCAAATTACCTGATGCTTCTGAAGGGATCAGGACTAGAGTTGATGGGGAAATTGAATTCAAACACATTTTAAAGAAACTTTTATTGAAATCAATAACATATGTAGGTTTTTAATATTTTCTTTTCAGCTCACCTGTTTTTTTGTTTTTGTTTTTACCGTCAGTGCTTTGTTTTTGTTTTTTTGTTTTGTTTTGTTTTTTTAAGTGCGATTTCTCAACATTTTAATGGTCCAGCTCTTCTGAATAATAATCTAACGACATTCCCATCAGCCTTAGTCACACTTGTGGTTTGTGCTTCTTGACAAACATTTGCATGTTAACAGGCTAAAGTAAGACTATGATCATGGTGAACATTATACCTGCTAGACATCAGAAATTGTGAGCCTGTTAGCTTTTGGCTAGTACTCAGAGGTGCCACCATGCCTGTAGACTCTTATGCTATAACTTCTTAATGTTTATTTTAAGTTTCGTCATTAATCAGAGTTTACTGGAATGAAGATGACAAAGCTGTGAGCACAGGCACATAGTTGTAGAGGCAGGAAGGGTGACACATTTACTCACTTATTATGACCCCACAGCTTTTGGGGGCTTGTATTATTGGCCAATGAGCAGACCTCTTGGGGGACGGAGCTTAATTCAGACATGCACATAAACTTTTAATGAGGTCAAAGCAACAGGGTGACATCATCCCTGGGAATCCCTCTACCAGCTGTCTGCTGACACACCAGGAGCAGGAAGTGTGTGTGTGTGTGTGTGTGTGTGTACACATTTTTACTTATTAATTTTTCTAACAGCTCCTGATTGATAAACGTTTTTATTCCTGGTTATGTGGTGTTGGGCTGGTTTCTGTCTGAGCTGCTACAGACCAGCCAAAAGTCAAGTCTCTGACAGAGTCCTAAATATTAGTGGTCTTTTTTTTTTTTTTTTTTTTTTTCCCCCTCAATGTGCTGACAGCTTTCTTTGCACTCGTTTTTGCGTAGCCAACCTAAATGTGTGGGAGCTGCGAGATTTGTGATGAATGAGCTGTGGTCACCATGACATAGCTGGAATATATGCACAAACCGCTGCTGTCTGTCTGTTTTTCAGTCCCTCTCATCTTTCCCACACAGCTGTGATTTTTCTCCGTTCACTTATTCTCCTGTCGGCTTTTTCACTTTTACCTTTAAGTTACAACAGACCACTTTTAATTTGTCCCTCGGTAATTTAACTCTTACCTTTCTGTGGAAGCTTATTTCTGCTGCTGGAGGGGAACAAAATGCCATCCATAACTTAAAATTTGGGTATCTCAGAAGTTTAATTTAGTAAGTTTGACAGAGCTAACACAAAATTCAATCCAGAAGCTTCACAAAGGAAAGCAGATGGAGCAGCATGCACACTCAAAAGCATCAGAGAGCTACCAGTGAACATGAACAAAGACCAGGATGAGTGTGTTCATGTCAAACTTTTGGGCAGCGAATACTGTCAGCCACCTCCTTGTTACCTGCTTCCAGATGACAAGGAGATGACATATCTTCATAGACCTTCCTGATTGGGAGAGCTAACTTTAAATTTCAAGTTATTATTTTTTTTTCCTCTCCCCATTGGCGGTAATGCGGTTCTGTACCTTTTTGCCATTATTGCTCCTCTTTAGATTGTGATGCCTACTCTGCTCATTGAATCTGCTTTTAACATAGATGTTGTAATGCAGCAATTCAGTCCTTTTAATATTTTAGCACACATGCTGTTGTGCCACGCACAAATTGACTCACAGCTTTGGCTTAAAAAAAAAAAAAAAATCTGCACTGGCAGTTCATGACCCACAAATGAAAGCCCTCCTCACACCTCCACCTCCAGCTGTCTGAGACTTGTTACTGCCGTGTATAAAACACAGGGACAGGAAGTGACAGCACTCAGGAATGCCAGTATAACACCCAGCTTGGTCTCCAGGGGATCGGCGTCGTGAGGGAATGAAAAAGAGGGATTTAAGTTCTTCCTGATGGAAGAAGACAGCTTCCATAAACAAGAGGATGGAACTTACAGTTATGAAAGCTGTAGGAGGATTTTTTTTTGTTTTTGTTTTGTTTGTTTTTTGCACCCCCTCGTCTGACAGTAGAGCAGTAAAGCAGTGAGAATGATGATGATCAAATATCTGTGACTTTCTTAACAAATTCCTGACTATGGGGATTTGGAGTCCTGGGAATAGGAAGTGAGGGGAAAAAACCGTATAAATTAATGTAATTATAATATTGATCTTTTCTTTTTCCTCAGATAAAACAGGATTGTAGAAAACCCGCTGTGCACACAGTAGAATACAAACATGCACTCCCCAGATTTCCTCTTATTTTTCTGCATTTTTAATCCACATTCCTACAGGCTTATGTAAGCAGTGTGCTGAAGTGTGTCGATATTGCTTCCAAGCACCACGTGTGTGTGTATATGTGTGCAGCTTCTAGTGAGGAGTGTGTGTGTGTATGCGCACTAACTCACAATTTAGTCCTATTTAGTGCAGTTGTCGTCACAGATCTTGAGAGTAATCTTTATTTTATCAGCTCGGCTTCATTTCCTGGGCTAACAAAGGGGTGACTGCGGAGATTGCCGCTGATTACACACACGCTCAGACGTACATATATGTACACAGTGGTGGTTTCAGGCATCTGCGTCATCTGGTTTTGATAATTGCTATGAGCTTTGTTATAGTGTTCTAATTCCACCCCTCTATTACACCTAAACTGTGTGCGTCTAGTTTACAGCTCAGAATTATAGCACTCTGTCCTCTTACTCACTAGTTTTGTTTGTTTGTTTGTTTGTTTGTTTTTTTAAATAAAGTGAGATACTTTAAGGTACTCCCCTCTGCCTGCTGGTGTGTACGTGCATCTTTTTTTTTTTTTTTGTGCCGTGATTGTTTTGTGTATTCACGTTGTCTTGTAGTATCTGAGGACGCTGAATTTTGTTACAGAACATATGCATCTAAACAGACAGGAGGACACAGACGACTATGTTATGGTCCCCTCTATCTCGTGACCTTTCTGAAAAACTAAAAATATCCACAGTTTGGTTATCTGCTTTTAACAGCACTGGTGTTCCGTACCAGTCATGCATATTTTTAAACCATGATGGGAGTCTAATTGCTTGCCCTGGCAGAGTTGGCGCCACGCTTGGTGCACAGTGTTATACTGATGTGCAGGGAAATGGGAAGGAGTAAAAGAATGATATTTTAAACAGGAATGTTAATTTGGGCATGTGACAGAGAGGCAGATATATCCAGGTTTATGTTTTTAAACCTCTCAAGCTTTGTTTTAGGAGTGTTCTTCTTGTGTATAACTAGCCATTGACTTAAAAAATAAAATGTGCTTTTGCCCGTCTCTCTGCTGAGACCACTCAGTGTCTAATAATTCATGCAAGTTTTTTGCCTGCAGAAATTATATTATGTCTTGCTGCACCAGCTGTGGCCAGAGGCATCTTCTCTATAATGTGATATCTCAGGATACTGAAAAAATGTACTTTTCTGATTTTCTATGAGTTTGAACACGAAAAATAAAATGATGACAATTTGTCTTTTATGCAATGACACGCCATGGGTTATGTCTTTGTCAGCAAGATGATTGTAACACTGATGAAATTGCAGTTAAAGGTTCAAATTTTATCCTCCTCCGTTTGAAATGACCATATTTTTGAAAGACCAGGGAGCAGCCGGGACCCCCTGGCAATATGTTTGACACTCCTGGTCTAAAAGAAAACATTATACATGGAAAAAGCCAAGCCTGGAATGACAAAGAGGTAAACTGCAACTTTACTGACTGGTGGAAGCAGAAAGTTTAGTTTGGATTAAGGTGGAAACTTGTAGTATATGAAGTGTCTTGGTAAGGTGTGCAGCCAGAACAGCCTCAGTGCACGTCTCTGGAGGGATGAAGGACCATTGTTCCAAACATTTATTGATTTGCAGTGAATCTTCTCTTTAAAGGGGGTAGTGGACACAAATTATACAGAAGAACAGAGATTCCCTCCTTCCAATCTTTGTTTTTTCCCCTCCGTGTCTGTAGCTCTAGACAATAAGTATGCTGCTTTGTGATATCTTAACTTTAGCCCACTGCTCATGCCAGTCTAAATGTCTGAATGCCAAGTTGTGTATTTCTTTAACGGGATACCTGCAGCTATGGGGCGCCTGGTGTGGAGTTCACAGGTCTGCACAATGACACCACTGCTGTCACACAAATCCACTTCCTGCCTGGACAGGTGAGCTCAATTTTCTCCTGAATGTTTAAAAATGTTAAAAAAAAAACAAAAAAACCTCCAAAACATTAAAAATTAAGTTAAGGTTTCGGCAGTGAGTCATGGCACACATCATATATTAATTCTTTTCTCCCAAGGGTCGTCTGCTGTCACTGTTGGATGACAACACAATCCACCTGTGGGAGCTGGTGGCCGGACCCCTGAGAGAGGTCGGTGGGGTTAAGAAAGAGGGCGTGGTTTCTCTACAGGAAGTGAACACCTACAGTCTGCCCGGCAGACCTGGCATCGAGAGCTGCAGGTACACAAGAGTCCTCTTTACAGAAAGCTGAATGAAAATTGGGATCTTTTGAAAGTCTGTAATCATGTCTCGCCTTCTTTCACACCCCAACTTGTTGTTGGTTGTGCCTGTTAGAATTTTGAGTATCATAAATTTTCCTAATTTCCTTTCTCTCAGTGCCACTCGGGTGACTGTCCTCCTCTTGCTGAAGTCATGTGACCTCCTCTGCGTTGGAACAGAGGGAGGAGGCGTCTACTTCCTAGAGGTGCCCAGCCTCTCGCTGAAAGATAACCAGACACTGCTCCAGGATCAGATCACACACAGGTGAGATTGTTACACAAAAGGAATTACCGTAATACAAAAAAACATGAACAAAGAGACAACCCAAGTACAGATCAAGCAATAAATCTGTGTCTTTTTCGTTAACTTACACTGTTAAACAAAAGGATCTGGTGGATACAGCAGCTAAGCTGATATTGGAATGGAATACATAGCCTTATTGTCTAACTGTCAACACATGTGGAAGGGTTATATTTTTTATTTTGCAGATATTTATTAGAGAATATCAAATTATCCTTGTAAATAGCTTCACATGCTTAAATCTTTTGACTTTTCTTCACCATCCTTGTTCTCCACTCTTCTCCGTCCTCCATCACAGTGAGCGTTCCTGTAAACATTAAACACTTCAGCTTCCTCCACTCACAGCTCCAGCTGAGCAGCTCACACACATGCAGATACAAATATCCCCACTGACCCTAGCAGCAGCAGGCAGGTCAGGTTCACTGGGTTCAGGCTCCATTAAATGCTGTCAGATGTTTTATATATTAATTTATTTAGCTTTTAAAAAAAACAACAAAAAACGACAAGTCAAAAATAATTACACACCGTAGTGTGAGTGAGGAGCACTAAAAATGAAGATATGGCTGCTTTTACTTGCAGAATAAAATGATCAAATCAGTCATGACAGTAAAGTTGACCTAACAAAGCAGCCTATTACCTAATTTTGGCTTTGTTCCGGTAACTCACTTGCACAGTTTTTTAACAGACATGTTCTGTGAAGCTTATTAAAAATGTACGTGTGTTTTTTCCCTTCAGCGCTTTTGTTTTCACATAGGAGGTTTGTGTGTGTAGAGTTGATTTGAACAAAGGTAATGTCACATATTGGATTTTTTGTTTGTTTGTTTTAAACCAGTGCAGATTATAAAACCTTCTTTAATTATGTGTGAGGGTTTTCAGCTTTAATTCTTCATTTTCTGCCATATTATGACAGTGGTTTATATAATATAATATTATTACAGTGGTATTAAATATGGCCAAAGTTGAGCCTCATTTTTGTGGGGTTTTTTTTTCTTCTCTTTTGTCTAAGATATCAGAGTGAGGGGAATAACGTTAATATTGGTCCTCTCAGGCTGTGGCCGTGAGCACAGTAGCTCCAACCACCTGCTGATGAAAACCTTCTCTATGCTAATAGCAGCCAACCATTAGAATTAGAAAGGTTTAGAGGAAGGGTGGCCTTAAAGAAAAGCTAAAAACGCCTTGTTTCAGACTGGGGGTTGCACCATGATATCAGTTGTAAAGGCTGCAAAGGAACTTGCTAACAAAGCAGTGTTAACTAGATATATAGACACCTGAAAGACGGCTATGTTACTTCAGGGCTGTTATTTGTAAGGTGTTTTTACCCCCTCCCCCTTAATGATGGTGGAGCCTCACTGTGGCAAGCAGTGATGTGAGAGCTCAGCAGTGAACTAGAACAAAACACAGTGAGAGTGGAGCACAAACACCGATCATCACGCACGTAAAGGAATTCAATTGTTATCATAGAAGAAAGGAAATGCAGAATGTTGTATGATATCTGACAGAAAACAAACGTGATTTTTTTTGCCTCCCTACATACCACAGACTACTTTGTGGTTCGTGCTTGAGCTTTGCTGTGCTGCCACACTGGCTGTGTATCAGTACTACTGTTGTTTCTTTTTCATTCTGCTGTGACTGTGTGACTGCTTGGCCAAACCCCTCATTAACCAGGCTTGTCGAGGGAAGTAAGCAGAACTGAAGCCTAACGAGGGCGCTGATAAGGCAGGCGTGCGTGCGTGCGTGCGTGCACGTGTGTGTGTGTGTGTGTGTGTGTGAGAGTGTGTTTGTGCGCAAAGGAGGGGAGGTTTTAGACAGTAAAGCTTTGTACCAAATGCCAAAACACAGTATTCCGGTTGGAGAAGTGTTTCAACACACACACACACACACACAAGCGTACACAGGATCATCTCTAGGACTCTATGGCAGGATGCTGGATTCCCTAAAAATACTTATGAACAGGGCGACAGAGACAATGGAATGCTTTGTTGGGAATGTTTCTGCCGCTGTGCTTCCGGAGAGGATCTTCCTCAGTGAAGCCTACAACAGCAGACAGAAGTTATATATGTGTGTGTGTGTGTGTGTACGCTTCACCCGGCGCTGCTGTTCATTGATCCTTGTTTCATCTGCATTAAAGTCCATAAAGCTGCAGTACTTTCTTTCTTTATCACTTCATTTTCTCTCTCTGTCTTGGCTGTTTCGTCTCCTTTCTTCTTCCTTCGCTGAGGGAATCCTCTGACATCTCAAGGGTGTGTCCTGCTCTACATTCCTGCTCTGGCTCAGAGGAATGTCTTGTTCTCAAACTTCAGCAACTTGGGTCTTTGCTCTGTGCTGATTATACATGTTTTAGCACTTTTGCTTTGGGGTGTTTCGGTGCAAAGAACAGCTTTGTGTATTTGCTGCAGTGACTTCAACATTTTGTATAATCTCCTTGCACTGTTTCCGAAACTCTGTTGCGCCGTATGTGTACTGCATTATTTACCCTCTCCCTCCACACACCATAATTTCAGATGATAACAAACACTAAACCAGTTTGAGGATGTAGTTGTTGTTGTTTTGTTTTTCAAACTCAGCTGTTTACTGTGTCTGTACAGTGTAACCAAAACACAGAATTTCTCTCGCATGGAACCAGGTGACTCTGTCCTCTGGTATCTCTCGTGTCATTGGATAATTGTTTCATCAGACAGATGTCTGAACTCGTCAGGATGTGTAGATAAATGTAATTTACAGCCGTGTGGATCACAGTAGAGCGGGAAGCTACAGATGTGGGATAATGGATAATGTTTGTTTTCATTTTCCCAGTCTGCCAGATGACTACAGATGTGGGAAATCTCTGGGGCCGGTGGAAGCTCTTCAGGAACACCCTCAACAGTCAGGGAAGATTCTGATTGGCTACAGCCGAGGCCTGGTGGTCCTGTGGGATCTGAGCATTCGTCACGCTGAGCAGCTCTTCCTGGGCAAACAGGTACCTGTTACAGTTGGTGCTCATTGTTCTTGCTCCCAGTTTTCAGGGTGATGTTATAGCTAGATGACCTGCAGTGATGACTGTGTGTATTTGTGTCTATGACCCTTCCCCCAGCAACTGGAGAGTCTGGTATGGGAACGCTCTGGAAACTTATTTGTCTGTTCCCATAACGATGGAGGCTATTCAGTTTGGGCTGTTACCAGTGGCAACACCTGCAATCACCAGCCAGTGTCCTCCACTATCCCCTACGGTGAGAAATGCATACATCACATGTCACACAATCCACCACTTTTGCATTTCAAGTGTAGGAGTGAAACATTCTCAGGTCTGGAGGACAGAGTGGAACCAGTGACGGACAGTTGACTCCACAGTGATGAGAATAAGTGCTTCAGCTGAGAGCTCGCTGTGGCTCCACACACAGGCTGTGTTAGATGCATTTTTCCCAGTCATGCAAATTGTTTTCAGAATCTTTTTACCTGTCATTTTACATTTCTTTCACGATCATAAACATTTCTAAAGCATTTAACTTTTGTTCAGTAATGAGCTCTAACGTGATAAAACTCTGTTCTGCATCTTAGTTAATTCTCTCTACCACGCTGCAGACGTGTAGAGAATAGATGAAGAGCCACAAACCATATAGAGACTTTTCATGCTTACCCTTTTTTTCCCTGTAGTAACAGAAGCATTGAAATAAAATGGACTAAAACTTCACTTTAAAGAGAACCTGAGAGAACTTCGCACCTAAATTACTTTGGGTGTGAATGCTGAACTCGTACTTCTCTTACAGTTATGAACTCAGAAGAACCCTTCCTGGAAAGTGTTACAGCTTCCTCGAGTTGTGGTGGATTCTGTAATGGTTTTGCTGCTTAAGATTTGATACTATGTTAAGAACAGACCACTACTAGTGCGCACACGGTTTCTGTCTGTGTTGGCTGTAAATTATTTAATATTCCCGTGGAGTACCCTGAGTGCTGTCTAACAGACGGCCCCTTTCATTTGCCCTCTCTTGGACTAAAAAGGATCTCTGGTAGCTTTTAATAGTCTTCTTTTTCTTCTTTCTTTTGTAATTATCTATCACAGGTCCATTTCCCTGTAAAGCCATCAGCAAAATCCTTTGGAGGACAACACAAGCAGGGTGAGTGTTAAACCTCGTTTTGCAACCTTCCTGTTAAAGTGTGTTTGAGTCCTTCTATCAAACAGGTCATTTGGAATCAGCGCTGGCGAATTTTCACTTATGACTGTTTTCTCAGATTCATTTTCATTTTATTTTTATTGGTCTTTTCTTTTGCATCCCTATATTTATGCAATTGCTGATTATTTTCCTAGTTTTGTAAATCTAAAAGGTATAATTTACCACATCATGTAACTATTATCTGTGGTGAGAAAAATAGTATTAAAACATAATAAAGAGAGAAGTTAACTTTTTGTTTGCAAGTTAATGTAAAAGAATGCAGTGATGCAGAGTGAAAATAGAAAAAAAATTGTGAGGTAGAAAAGTAGCTAATCTGTGTTTCTCACTGTAGTTCTCCAGTGCTTTTATACAGTGGAGGGATGCCCAGAGCCAGTTATGGTGACCGCCACTGTCTAACGATCCAACAGGACAAAGATCACGTCACCCTCGATTTCACATCTCGAGTGATTGATTTCTTCACCGTCCACAGTGTGGAGCAAGAGAGAGGTCAGAATCTGACCTGTGTTAAAGATGGTGTATGTAAAGGTAACATTTTCACGAGTATCAATCCTTTATCCCCTGTGTGATCTTTTCTTCTTATAGAGTTTGATGAGCCATCTGCTGTAGTGGTGTTACTAGAAGAAGAACTGGTTGTAATTGACCTCCAGACCCCTGGATGGCCCTCTATGCCCACTCCCTATCTTGCTCCTCTTCACTCGTCAGCCATCACCTGCTCCTGCCACATCTCCAGCGTCCCTCCTAAACTCTGGGAGAGGCTGGTCAACGCTGGCAAAGCACAGCAAAGCCGGCAGCACACACACAGGGTAAGAAGCTCATTGGCACTGTGAATGACAGGATTATTTAGCAAATTGGTTTATACATGGCAGTACGGGATATTCAGTTGCAGGAAATCCGAGATCCTCATAAGAGGCTTAACCTGAAAACACCTTAGACAAAGTCTGACCCATCAGCTGACGTTTTACTTGGATTTATATTAAAATTGCTTGTTTCAAATCTCAAAGGCAAGAACAGTTGTAAATTGATCAGAGGAGGCTATTTGCATGTAAATGGAAGTAATAAGTCGCAGGCTCTCAGCCCAGCAATGAGAAGAGGAAACAATCAGGAATGTAACCATGAGCCACTGGTAGTGTGTGAGCTTTAAGAGCAGGTGTAGACAGTTAAAGGCTTTTCAAAAGCTCTGTGGCTTAGATCAGTTGTGCGATCAGTGGGAGATTAGCAACACACACGGACACACAGCTGTTACGCTCTTCATCATGGCTCTTTGTTTGTCTATGTGAGGCCAAATCAGATTGGCAGATCCTTTATCAGAGTGTGAATCTCTGTGGTACATTTTTCTGCTCTAACTTTTAAGACGAGTTCATGAGAAAATATGTTGATGTGAAAAATGATGAGTCCTAGCTTGGTTCAGAATGATTATTTATTTATTGTTTGTTTGTACAGAGCTGGCCGATATGTGGGGGGAAAAATCTGGCACCTCCACCTAAACAACAAGAACTGCTATTGACAGGGTATTTACACACGCACACACACACACACACTCTTTGCACATGTCTACCCTGCAAGTGAATTCAGGTCTCTTGTTTTTTCCCATAACGTAAATCTGATGCTTTCTAGTAAGATTAGGTCACTAAAAGCAGCGTGAAGAAAGGATATCCTGCATTCAAAAAAATGGTGAAGGGGAAATCCCGTGAAACTGTTGGTGTTGCCACTTGGCAGAGCTTGCATTGGCCTAAAGTGCAATAAAAAGAGTTATGTAATAGAAGTGGTTTAAAGACAATTTGAAAACTGAGAATAGCGTGAAAGCAGGAGGAGAATTTTGATGCCGCTGTTAGTTTTGTTAGCAACAAACTGACTGATGTTATCCTTGTTTTTCTCTTTCTTTGTCCTTTGTGTTTCTCTCCATTGTTTAAAGTACAGGAACTTGTTTCCATCACCAAAGATGAGTTAACTAAAAGCAATGGATTGCAGCAGATAAACACTTATATGATTTTAAAAACTTGATGGTCAGAAAGTGACAGGTTTGAATAGCTAGCTAAGAGTATAACTAACTGTTGAAGTGGGTAGTGGATAAATTGGTTAGTGTATCTATTAAACATTTTATATAGCGACCTAAAATTCAGAATTAAAAAGGAAATTATTACTTACAAGTTTGTTTAGCATAGTGACCAGCTGGTCACGCAGAGGTTGAGCTTGCAACACTCTCAACCTCTGGGTAACTTTTTTGGATTGCAATGTGGTTGCACAGGTCGTTGAGAAATAACATGTCTGCAAACCATCATGCTCTGACTGGGACTGACTGCAGTCACTCTCATACAGTTCGGTGAAGGCAATCAAATAAATGCTGACCAATTTACAAGCACGGAAGGATTGCCAACATGTTGCGATCAATTTGATTGTGCATTAATGAGCGCAACTCGTCTGGGCTGCGCTGCTTTGCTGCAGGGTACTCGACTCAGCCAGTTGCCAGCTGGTTGTATTTTGGTTATGTTCATATATAAAAGCAAGTTACTGAGTGCTTGTGTTATTCTGCAACAACTGTATCACTACGTGTGGAGGATTTTCTCTGACTGATTGCAATGTGTTGGCAGTCTGTCTGCATTTATAAATTAGATGGTGATTATTTGCAAACTTTTGCCAGTCAGTCTGAGAGTGATTCCAATCGATTCACTTCAGACCACGAGTGCTTCAACTGCCATAGCAGGCAACCTGAAAAGTAGCAACTACGTATCCAGCCAGTAAAAGTGGAACAAATTCAGTCATTGAGCAGACACTGATTTTTATTTTTTTATTTTATTTTATTTTTTTCACTAGTGATAAAGAGGTTGCCATCTAATTTTTACTGCAGTGTGACTGACCCATGATTTGATTGTCTCTGTATGAACACGGCAACTTATGTAGTCATTTCTATGCCAGTTTTTCCCAGTCAATCGCCACATTATCACGTGATCCCATTCAGTCATAAACTGATGGAATCAGGTGAATCTGCTATCTTATTGCCTTTTTATTGCTGTCTTGATGCACCAACATCACTTTGAACATGGCACCTGACTAGCTGGACATACTAGACTAATAGTTTAAACTGGTCACTAGCTGTTATAGATGGCTGTTAAAGGGAGCAGTTGTTGAATTTTCTGTGATTGTTATTTATTTTAAATCTGTTGTGATTACAGCCATGAGGATGGCACGGTGCGATTCTGGGATGCTTCGGGTGTCGCCCTCACTCCGCTGTACAAACTCAGCACAGCCAACGTCTTCCACACCGACTGCGACCCTAGCGATGACCCGCAGGACCCCAGCAACGACCCCGATATGCAGCAAGAGGAGGAAGAATGGCCTCCGTTCAGGAAGGTGAGAAGCAATGAGGCTTTTCACGAAAGGAGGTGAAATGGACATAAATATAAGTCTCTCCTCAGAGTTCAGACACAGGGTCTGGTTTTACAAGCTGAGGGAATAAAAGCAATCTGTCTTTCGCACACATGCAGCCCTGTAATGCTGCATCTGTGGCCCTAATTTTCTGATTGTTTTCATGTGTTTGGATTTGAGACTGACCCACCCCATTGTTCCTCTTATTAAAACTCGACTCCAGCGTAAACCGCAGTCTGTTTCTGGTTTAATGGACAGTTTTCTGTGCAGAAATACATTCAAATGAAGTGATTCACAGTCTGGAGGCAGAATTTTGTGTCAAGGGGAATCTAGCTGAGCTGTTTGGCTTCATTAGTCAGGAAACGGAGACGGGAGATTTTAAAGAAACGGTTTCTACAGTCAGAAATGTTTCTCAGTGCTTGGGCATGTGATCAGGATAAGAGCACATTATATCTGGGGTTTGATATGAATGGAGAAAAAAAATAGAGGCATCACACCAGTAGAAAATAGATGAAGTATTTGTACATGCAGATAGACAGAATGGCAAGTTCCTTCTGCTCACTTCTTTTCTTCCTCTTCGCTCTTTAACTGCCTTACAAACACATCTCCTCGTGTATCCTGTGGTAACAGAGCTGCATGTTCAGGAATGTGGCCCTCATATGGGATGAAGAGCCTTTCCCTTTTTTCTCCTCTGTAATGAAAACCAGACCCATCATCCCACTCTTTCTGCTGTGTGTGTGTGTGACAAGCTTCTCTTACTCCTTGTTTTGCTAAGACAAAACTCCAATGTGAGAGGGATTCCTACTGTGTGCGTGTGTGACGGACAGATTAATGCGCATTTGCAGAGACTGTCAGGGTAAAGTAGGGACTGTCCTGGCATTTGGTTCATAGTAAGAGGAGAGAGGCCTTTAAAGGAGGAGGAAACCATCAGGAGGGCATTTTGGCATTAAACTAAATTTGTAATTGGGCCATTAAGACAAAATGTTTTACACTGATGATGCAGTTTTTACAAGTTTCCAAAAAAGGTCTGCTTGTGAAGTCAGGTAGAGTTTATAAGATAATTTCTGACATAGGTACATTTCATTAACTGATTTGCAGCTCACTACCTAGCACTTTTCCATGGGGATATTTATGATGAACTTGAAGTGTGTGGGAAGTAATCTTCAGTGTAACTTTGCGTGGCTTAGTGTCACTCACTGCATAGTTCAGTTTTGCTTTGATCATCTAGAAAGGCACAGTATTCAAAATGGTTTAATGTTAACAACTTACAAGAAAGTGGTTTTATATTCAAATGAATTAAATCCAATGTGTGTGTGTTTAGGTGGGCTGTTTTGACCCCTACAGTGACGACCCCAGGCTTGGCATCCAGAAGATAAGTCTGTGCAAGTACAGCAACAAGCTGGTGGTGGCCGGAACCGCCGGACAGGTGAAGATCAAAACACACTGTCACAAGTTATTAAAAAAAATAAAACCAACATTAAGAAAAACTGAAATCTAATTTTAGTCATTTTCCAAGTGTTTGCTTATAGGGCCTTGTGTGATTGTTGGTTTATTTCTTTTTATTATTGTGAATTGGGGATATGTAAACAAAACTGAATTGCTTGAGAAAAAAAAAACAACCCAAAATGAGCCACGGTGTTTCTGTACTGTTTCTAGGTGATCGTGCTGGGTCTGAGTGATGAGCGTTCGGACCACTTGGTCGACGTGTCAGTGGTTGATCTGCTGTACGACAGGGAGGGCTTCACCTGGAAGGGCCACGACAGGCTGGAACCGCGCTCTAAACCCGCACCTTTCCCCCCGGGCTTTCAGCCGCTGGTGGTGGTGCAGTGCTTGCCCCCGGCCTCTGTGACGGCAGTGGCACTGCATGCCGAGTGGAACCTGATCGCCTTTGGGACGAGTCATGGATTTGGCCTTTTTGACTACCACAGACGAAATGCTGTGCTGGCAAGGTTAGGCGCACACAGTCATGTGATTTATATTCTTTGGTTATCGGGTATTTTTGGCATAATGAAGATCTACTTAGTCCCTGCTTAACCCATTTTCCCGCTGTCTTTACATTCATTCTGGTGCTCTTTATGCTCTCCTAGGTGTACCTTACACCCTAATGACTCCTTAGCAATGGAGGGTCCCCTGTCAAGAGTCAAGTCCTTGAAGAAGTCCCTACGACAGAGCTTCAGACGCATCCGCAAAAGCAGGGTTTCAGGAAAGAAACGCACCATCACTACGCCCACCAGCAAGGTGAGAGACTGTGTGTCTGAGAGTAAACCGTCCAAAAAGAACACTGTTTATACTATTTATACTATGTACTGTATGTGTGTATAGGTTCAAGAGGCAAATGCTGCTCTAGCAGAGCAGGAGGAAGTAGCTCCGGTGCAGAGGCGGATAGAGCCGCGGTCAGCAGATGACTCGCTCTCTGGAGTGGTCCGGTGTGTCTGCTTTGCAGACACATTTCTACGTGATGGTGCGTTTACTTACTTTTCAACATATTTCCACTCTGTCTTTACTTCATTCACTTTTTCTTAAACTGTTTGAACTGCATTTGTTTGTTGGAGAAAATGTCAGGATTGAGCTAAGGAAGGTTGTCGTTTATCGTTTCTGCCGCGCTAACAACACGCTCGGTCTTACTTAGGTACACACCACGGCCCCACGCTATGGGCAGGCACCAACTCGGGCAGTGTCTACGCCTACGCTCTGGAGGTGCCCGGTGTGGGTTCGGGGCGAGTGTGTGAGCGTGGCGGTGCGAGTGAGAGCAGTGTGTGCGTGGAGGCAGTGCTGGGTAAAGAGATTCAGCTGATGCACAGAGCGCCTGTGGTGTCGATCTGCGTGCTGGACGGTCGGGGGAAACCTTTACCAGACCCGTACGAAGCCTCTCAAGACCTCGCCATCGCGCCTGATATGACCAACGCTCACTCTGTCCTGATCGCTTCGGAGGAGCAGCTCAAGGTATCGTCTGGAAACAACATCACAAAGTCTGTATTTACATTTTTATTGTCACTTTTTTAAGTTTGTAATGGATCTGGGCTTAAAACGCGGTCTGTTACTCGTATATCGTTTTAAATCGTACCTTTCTTCCTCCTCTGCTTAATTCCAGGTGTTCTCTCTTCCCAAAGTCAGCGCTAAGACTAAGTTTAAGCTGACTGCACATGAAGGCTGTCGGGTGAGGAAGGTTGCCATGGTGGTCTTCAGCTCCACAGCTCAGGAGGATTACAGCGAACACACACTCGTCTGTCTGACCAACCTCGGGGACATGCACCTCTTTAGTATTCCTGCCCTCCGACCACAGGTGCAGCCTCAGGGTTTGATCAAGAGCTTGACAGCAGCGTGTGCTTTCAAATGTGTTTTTGTGAGTCCTAACTGTGTTTTATGTGTCCTCAGGTGCGTTATGACTGCATCCGTAAGGAAGACATCAGTGGCATTGCATCATGTGTCTTTACCAGGAATGGACAGGGTGAGAAGAATATGCTTGAATTTAAAGTGAAAGAAGTTATTTCAAGACACCTAAAGAGCAGAGTGGGATTTCTTTCATTATTATTTTTTGCTTTTAGATTTTCATCACGATAACATTTGCCTCTTTGTCTCTGATATACACACACATGAAGTAGTGCAGGAAAAAATTAAATCAAATGTGGAGGCAACATAAAATGAAAGCTATGTATGTTCAGAAAGGTCAGCGTATGACTAAAAGGATGGTTTCACTCACTAATATAAAAAAAATGTTCTTCTCTGCAGGGTTTTACCTGATCTCTCCTTCAGAATACGAGAGGTTCTCTCTCTCCGCCAAGGTCCTCACTGAACCGCTCTGCTTCGTTCAGCTCGACCGACCATTAGAGCCCACACCCACCAGGTAACACACACACACACACACACACACACACACACACACACACACACACACACACACACA
>NW_005187665.1:640524-641471 GCF_000239375.1 Pundamilia nyererei | reverse complement strand
TTTTTTTTTCTTTCTCCTCTCGCTTATTCTTCCTCTTCATCACTCTCTCTTCTTTCTGTAAACCTCTTACAACCCTGACCGTGCCTTAGCAGGGGTCCCCCCCCCTCTGGTCTCCACGGTAACCATTCAGTATGCCCCACTCGCCTCTCCTATCCAAAACCACCTTCCACAGCAGGAAACTGTGGTTGCTGTGGAGACCAGCAGGCCTTTCACCTGGGACTAGGTCATTAAGAACTTTACACGCAGGCACCAACACGTTATCCTGGATTATGATACATTGGGGCAATTTTTACTGTCTTTGTACAAGACAATGTCAATTTTGGCACATCAGAGCAGCTCCAGTGTCTTGAGACAGTGTAGCAAGGCGCAGATGTTTAAATGTTTTGGTCACATGCAAATATTTCTAATGAGGAGAAAACAGTAAAATCCAGCTCAACACACAATAATGAGCAAGTTACTGGAGGAGGGAGTGGTGGTGGTTTGTTTCCGGCTGTTCAGATGTGGCTTGTGGTTACAAGTCTACAGAATACAGTAAAGTGCTTTATAAATATCAATCTGTTCGCCATATTTAAATCATTTGTTTTCTGGGGGGACCAATCAGTCACTCTCTGTCACTCTCTATCGGACGTAGATGAATCTCTGGATTTGTCCCTTGCAGGGCAAACAGAAGAGCCTCCCAGCTGCTTGTCCTCGCCAATCCTGGACACCCCACTGGACTCCCCCCTTAGCTGTGCTGACCTCACCCTCGACTCGACAGCAGAACTCACCGTGGAAGACGTCAGGGATTTCCTAACGTAGGTACACACACACACACACACACACACACACACACACACACACACACACACACATATACGCACTCACCTACCCTCACCCATCCCAAACGCCTCCAATGCATGTCATGTGCTTACGTGGTGTACATGTGAATATTCATGTGCTTTTTTTGT
>NW_005187665.1:624508-640504 GCF_000239375.1 Pundamilia nyererei | reverse complement strand
GGCAAAGACGATAAATAATTTGCGCGTCCGTGCTACAGAAGTGTGGACGAGGCAGAAAATAACCTGAAGAATATCAAAGAAGAGGAAGGACGATCGACTGGCATCCTCATCAACTGAACAGGTGAGAAACATTGGTTTATTAACCTCATAGTCCTTGAAGCCCGTCCACCTCTATGGTGAGGGTATCAGAGCGAGTGGACACACACACACACACACACACACACACACCTGTTTCTAATGGAGCGCATCCAGACTGTGCAAACTTCAAAGAGCCGCTCTGTCTGAGCGCTGCATTCCAATAACGAGCCGTCCACACTGTTTCCACCCAAACTATGTGTCTCTGAAAGCCAGTCGAGCTGAAAACCTTTGCACCGAGGCGCACTGAAGCTTCAAGCTGTAGCTCAGTATTTTTGGTTACTGTCATTATAAAGTACACGGAACGGGCTCATGAACTTTTTTCTTTTTTCCTCACTGTTCTGGTTATTATTTCAAACATTTGCAACTTTTACTTCACATCAATCAGATTTTCTGCAGCTGTGACCAACACGTGTCCTCAGCGGGTTTCCTTAAGACACTGGGGTTTCACAAATAAGAGCTCGTTTACTTGATTTAGATTATAAGGTTATTATTTATGACAGGATAGTATTTATTTTAAGTCTCTGCTTCCCTCTCGTGGTGCTCAAAAAATATCTTTGCACAGATTTGACAAAGGAAACTCAACATCTGTCGTCACCCCTCCCAAAATAAATAAATATGACTTCAGGGTTTTTCTTGTTTTTTGTGCAAAGCAAGATTGTCAGTCGTACTAACAGTGTGACTGAAAACTGCTGTAAATGTTGCCATAAGACGGTGTTACACTGCATGTAATTGCCAACTTGACCCCATTCAGTTGCAGTCTGTTTCAGATATTACAGCAAATAACTGATAAATCATTGAAAATCACGTGTTGCGGTGTACACAGACAGAAACATTACACAAGTAAACATTTGGAAATCTTTTCTTCTTTTGTGGATGTGAGACGGCTGCTGTTCAGTATTTATTTTTTAATTCATTTTTTCCTTGTGTGACTAAGTCATTAGCTTGTTCTGAATTAGGAGTTAGCTTCATGGAGCTCAATGTGTTGTGTGTTTGGTTTGTTAGTTGAGCCGATTTATTGTGAATTTTCTTGTAATTATGTATTTGTTTATTTCAGTATTACAGGGAGGGGCTCAGGTGGTCGTGATGGATTGGATTTCAGTGCTGGACCACAAACATCTCCCATCAGCCCACAGTGGAGCCCCCTGCCAGCACTCTGCACTCTCTCGTTTACCTGGCACAAGCTGGGATGAAAGTCTTACTCCAGACACAGAATCCAACGTTAAAAACACTTGTTGTGGTTCCTCCTGCTGGAAGAACAAATTCTCTATTGTCTTCTTCTGGAACCCCTTTGGAAACATGTCGTTTCCTCCGATGTGGAGACACAAAGTGGGCACAGTGTGGCGTGGGGTCGGCCTTGGAGCTGATGGTTCTGATTTCAAGAGCTCAAACTGAAACGTCCGTCTTTGAGGTCTTTGTGTTCATCTGTTATCGGCCCTTCAGCTCAGCATTCGAGGAAAGAGCCGTCACAGTCTACAGCGGAGACTCGATGGTCACTTTTTTCCCTCCACCTGCAGCCTGTGGCGCGCCTGGCTCGGCCTGAGGTTTTGCAGTTGCCAAATTCCCTTCTTGATCTTCAGCACATGAGCGGATGCGATGGACCGCTCTTCCTGACGCGTCCTGTGAATAACCCGTTTAAAAAGAACCAAGATTGTCCAGCAGAGCCTGAAGGAGAGCACTGTAGTGTTGAAGACAGAATAGCAAATGAAGTATTTTGAGTATGAGTCTTAAAGTTGTAGCATTTCTCTATAGGTGCCAACAAAGGCAGCTGACTTTTTCTCCTGTGGGGGTCGAGGCAGCGCTGAAATCGGCAGCAGGCTCTGAGAAGCTCTCTCCACTCTGTGGGTACTGAGGAGGAAGCTGAGTGTGGGACAGTGGAGGTGTTTTTGTATTGCAAACTTTTCTATGGCTTTTGGAGAAAGTGAAGATATTTTCATTGATGAATGAAGTGAGGAAATATTAAAAATTCATACTGTGACTACGAAGGGAACCAGCTGGGGCAGAGGGCAGATTTTGGTGATTTATTTTTTAACTTTTGAAATATCTTTATTGCTAAAGAGCCGGGCAGTGATGTCACAGGGGTAATAAACACAGAATTACCATCCTCGTGTTCAGTGACTGTGGCAGAACATCTGCTTTCCCTCCCATGTTAACACCTCTTATAAAGGACCCCCGTGGCATCACTGTCCCCGACTACAGTGGGAGTCAGCGGGGCCATGTGATGTGAGGTTACTGTGCAGTGTCAGCCTGTTTGAAATTTAAAATATATTTTGTCAATAATTCAAACATGTGGATGAAGGTGGAAAGTGGGTCTCTCTCCTGAACCCTCCTCCTTCATCGCAGCATGCAGAAACCTTCGGGCGGGACTCAGGGAAGTGTTGCAAGCTAAGCAAAGTTAGCGTGGAAATGGAGTGGGACTACTTTTTTTGGAGGGGGGGTCTCTGAGTTGGTGCATTCTGCGTAGTGTTGGTTACACACAGAGCTTTGATTGCTAGTATTTTTACCCCCCTTGTGTTTTTTTTAAAAATACGTTTTACTGTATATAGAAACAAATGTATACAGCATCTATATCTGGGTTCACACAAGAAAAGAGGGAAGTATTTGAAACTGTCATAACCTTAAAACCACTCGGTGTTCCCTCACTTTAACACACGTCACCACTAACTAATTTAGCTCAGCAGGTAGGAGTCATGTTAATGCCTTTTTAAAATGTTAGCTTTTTTCCCTCTCTCGGCGTACTGGTTGATGCACATAATTAACCCTTTCATGCTACAGCTGGCACGATTTACCTTCTTAATCCACATTTAAGATGAATCTGTTTCTATTTTTGTCAGTTTCGTGTGTAGGAATTTATTAATCGGGTCATTTAGCAGTTTGGCTGATGAAGAATTGAATGTTAATAAAATTATTTACACTCAAACTCAAGTTTGGTTTGTGCTTACAAATCACCTCTGCTTTGTTAGAGCGCTTAAGAGGTTTGACACCTTGCTTGAAAATGCCTCAGTTTGAAGATCTGATGCTTTAAAAAAGACCAGATGGACAAAGATGTGATGTGAAATTTTATTTTTATATAAAATACATAAATAAAGCATCTGCAGGTGGCATCAGGAGCATGTGCACATTTTCAGATACACACATGTATGTGTGCAGGACTCAAACACACAGACAGGCATACACCCCACACAATATTAACCAAAATGATGGAAGTTGCAGCCATCTGGGAACACAGACTGGGTTTTGCCTGCACCAGTGCCAACATCCAACACAGGTCACATGATCATTAGAAGCACCGCAGCAGTTTAGTTTGACGGCGCCGGCTGCAATGATTTTTAAAAAGTGCTTTAACAACTCAAAGATTAGCAGAACCAGAAGTCACGATACAATGCTCGAGCTCTCCCATTTCGGAGTTCTGTCCCAATAAGGAAGCTATTTGAAAAGCAAACGTGCGCCTAAAGTTTTAAACCTGTAGCATTTTAAATATCATGCATTTACTTTTTCAAATGTAGGTACACATTCTCTATTTTTTATTTTGGAAAGAAATATCTTCTTTCTTCGGATTCTCTCCAGAAAATAAACATTTGACAAGTTAAAAGCAGCCTGTGATGAAGAATACAGTATTGTTCAGTTTCAGAAACTCCCGACCTTCACCAATTGCACAAACATCAGTCCTCAAACATTACAAAAAAACCCCAAAAGACTTTGCTCTGACCCTGACAAGATTTCTTTGGCCAAATAAACGTGACTGTGTTACTTTACTTAAATTACTGTCCATCATGCTCTTAACAGGATCAGGAGGTGAGAGCAAAAGTATACTAAGGGGATTACCCCATTTCAGCAAAGGCGCACAGGGTAGACACTCACACTTCATGAAAAATATATAATATATAAAATGACATTCCTCAGAAAAACTATTATAGTGCTGTTTCGTGTTCAGTCCCTCAATGACGACGAGAATACACACTAGTCCCTGCCTTAAGCTGCGTGAAGGAGCGCCTAGCCCTCCCCGCTGACGACTGTCGACCATGCAGCACGAGCCACGTGAAAGCAGCAGAACAGATCGATATGTTAGACGGTGCAGCTCCCTTAGGTTTTCATAAAGCCCATTTTTATCTCAAAACATAATTCTTTAATTCAGACTTGCTAAGAAAATAAAAAAGCTTGGGGGAAAAGAGGGAAGGGGGTAATTTGCAGTCTATATCAGATACTTAGCAGCCAGCAGCCGCTTGACCAAAAAGGCTGCTGAGCATGGATGGAGGGGAACGGTCTCGGGTAAAGCTGGGATACATTTCTGTAGAGAACTCTCTGGCAGTGTGTGTGATTGGGATAGTGTTTGGCCTATGCAGGGGGAGTTTTGAAGGGTCCCCAGGCGTGGAAGCAGCGCGTGAAGCAGTGAGGCTCGTTGCCCTTCCTCACCAGCCGAAGCTTCCTCGATTGTTCGGTTTCCTTGGAGCGCATGTGCTGGATGTAAACCTGAGAGGGAGGAGGAGCAGTTACAAAGATGTGGATAACACAAAGCACGCACACAGAAAGTGCACTCCCCCTACTCACCTGGCAGGCTTTGAGACTGAGTTTGATCTCCACCTGGCTAGTCTGGGTACCAACCCACATGTACACCTGAAGGAAAAATGATATCAAGTATGATGATAAAACCTAACAAAGTCCATCAACACACCAATCCTTAACCGTTTCTACCTCTTTGCCGTTATCCAGCAACATGATGTCATCATCAGCCAAGTCATCCTGGCAGAAGTCTGAGCACTTCTCTGACACAGAGAAATAACCTTTCTCGTTTGAACACCTGAAGCAGAAGAGTAGAGGGGAAAGGAGGAAAACGCCACAAAGATAGAACCAATGTGATGAGTGAAAGAGAAAAGCAGCTGTTTTATACTGTAATGTGTAAAAACACGAACAGTTACTCACCGGAAGAGACGAGCGTGTTTCATGTACTCTGCGTCTTCATCATAAGGTTTCTGAGAACCAATGCCCACCCAGAAGAAGTTCTCTGGCTCCTCCCCTTCATTAATCACCTAGGAGACACATTAATGATGGTGCTGTGACTGCATTTCCACTGCTGAAGGCACACAATCTTCTTTCGAGAGTTTAAAAGAGAGGCCAATGCTTCCATTAGTCACAAGTGAGTCTCTCATTTCCTGTATGATCATTTTTACCCGCACACCTGCAGAGCTGCTGAGGGGGAAACTGTCAAAAGCGGCTACAAACAAGTTTTTGGAGGTAAATCTCAAAGTGACGATGCTGTGAAGTTTCATCACTGCCGAGGAGACGTATGCAGCAGTCTCAGAAAAATTAAAGATTCATTATCTTGCTTTTTAGCGAGGATGGATTTTGTTTTATCGAATGACTCATAATGCCAGCAGCTGTCACGTCCCAGCTTTTGAAGAAGGCCCCTGTGAGTTGGCTGTTTGGTAGCCTACTTTCAGAACTTGCTGATTTGTCAAATCTGGTAAAGGCCTGACTTTTTGTTTTCCTCTTTCAAACACACGACACACAAATAGGTTTCCATAGCAACTGCTGGGTGTAGTTATTTGTGAGTCCTTAATAAGATAATGTTACAGTATATAGTATACAGATTTTGCTAACACGGGAAGTTATAGAGTGCCCTCTGGTGGACAAACTATGCAACATCAGCACCCGTAACATGGCTGAAGGGTGTTCCTCTTGCGTCTTTCTCACTTCTACAGATGCTGATACAGATAAATAACAAATATCAGCCAGGTTACGAAGAATTAAAGACTAAATTGAAATTAAATCATGTTATATAATGTAATGGAATATGTAATAAATCAAGAATTTATAAAAAGGTATCTGCTATGTAAGCACTGAGCAGCTGTAGTAAAGGATGAAAGCACTTGAACTCAAAGTTAACGGTTAAGTGTGCAGAGGTTTCTACTTGACTGTATTAGCTGTATGCAGAATAAATAAATAAACAAACACTGGCGGGTACCAGTGGTCCCCCTCAGCCTCCCAGTAGACACACCTACGGTGTCAATTTCAAACTCCTATTTTGCCTTTTTCTTGAGTTACCGCAGTCACAAACTTGGGTGCCTACACCGCCTGTCTGTATGGAAGGGGGACGACAATACCCGTGAAGATCCATGCTTGCACATGATCTCACCTGCTTGCTGTACGTGTCGTCGAACATGCTGTTCATGATGTCCTCGGCCAGCTTTCCTTCATCGGGATCGGCGGCTCTGCCCACCCAGGTGTAAACGATGCCCTGATTATCTGTGCTCTCAAACGGTACCTGCAGAAAGCACATTTTGGGATTGGATCCACATGAAATCATGCTTTGTCTTTATTAAGTTGCTTGAATGACAGATGTTTTTTTTTATATCCAAACCTTGAGTATGTAGCAGAACTCAGAGTTGAGATTGCCGGAATCTGTACCAATCTGAATGGTTCTAAGAGAGAGATGGAGGGAACATGTTTAGCTTTTTTTTTTTTTAAAAAAAAAAAAAAAACAAAAAAAAAAAAGATCTTTCTGGGGGAGTGGAAGCTGGCATGCATCAAAACATTCAAACTTTTCTGAGGACAAAAGAAGCAGGTTTTGCATGCCTGGTGCAAAGTGCGCTGCCATTGGTGCGTATGTGGTAGAGGGAGGGCTGGGCAGAGTCGGTGTTCTGTTTCCTCTTCCCTTTGTGGATGATGAACTTCCTCTTAAAGTGGGACAGGAACTTGAGGTTCTCCTGCTGCTGAGTCATACGCACCACCTAAACAACAAAACAGGACGTGACTGTCATTGTGATGCTGATGGATGTAGTGTGGTAAACATTTTTTTCTTATTTTGGAAAAACAAAATTCCAGAAACTAGATTAAACTCTTTGCTCGTACTTGCAGTTTTCCAGGGAAAAGACTCTCAAACTTCTTCTGCAGGGAGAAGGTGAAGGTGAGCCAGCCCATGTTGGAGGCCTGCCTGCCCTGCCAGAAATAAACTACACACTGGAAGTCCTCCTCAGGCTGTTTGTCCTCCTCCTCCCCATCTCCCCCTGCTCCTTGCTCACCCTCCTTCTTTTCCTTCTCTTCATCCTCGTACTCCACAGGCACCCAGTATCTAACAAAGCACAGAAAGTCACCAGTAAAATGAGGTTTTTCTTCATCTTTGAAATCAATTCCAGCATTACAGCCCCAGAAAGACTTGTCTACCTGCAGAGGAAGACATAACAATCTTGTGTGTAGAAGTGCCCAAACTCCTCCTCAGGGAGGCGAGCAAACTTCTTTCCCTCCAACACAAATCCTTCCATGCCATCTAGGTCCTCGTTCCACTCCTCCATCAGCTGTTCAGCCTACACAGGTAATACAGTAAATATGTTGTTTTACTGTGCTTTACAAAGTCAACAACAGTCAAAGGTAGAAATCAACTGCACTGCGTTGTTACCTCAGTGAGGGGCATGGGTGGCTGCCTGGGAAGGAAGAGAGCTGTGAGGTCAGCTTTCATCTGGTCTTTCTGCTCTGCATCCTTCTTCACCTGAAAGAAGAGCACAGTTTAACTTGTGCATAAAAAAAAACAAAAAACAGTCTGATGCTGGTCAGCATGTGTCACTGACCTTGCCCTGCAGATTATCCTTCTGTTGCACAGTCTCCGCTGCTCTGGTGTAGTCCACCTTCAGCACATCATCCCAATTCTTAAACTTGGACTTGAAAACCTGAGGAAGAGGATGAAGCAGAGGAGAGGTTAAGCAGGAAGAAAATAGTTTTAAAGAGTGTAGATTAAAAAGTAACAATGATATTTAAACCGTATTCAACTGCAGTGGCTTCAGTAGATGTTTACCTGGCACTCTGTGCCCTCCAGGTTGCGGGTGACACATGCGTGTTTGGGCCGGTGCAGCATGGAGCACAGCTCCTGACCAAGCTTTAAGGCGGCGGCTCGGATGAGACGGGGAGACTTCCTCCCGATCCAGATGAAGACGTCAGACCAGCAGTCCAGGATGTAAACGCACTTTGTGTCCAGCAGGGACTGCAACTGAGGAAAGGGGCAGACATAGAAGGAAAGGAGGGTGAATTTATGGAGTGCAACATGAAGGGAAGAAAGGTGAAACAGGACTTTACTGCTGCTCATTTGCAGCAGATGGACGTACCAGTCTGAGCTCTGGCAGGACGTCCAGTTTGACCTTGTGATCTTTGTGCTCGACTGAGAGCTTGTAGTTAATCTGAGGCAGCTCCAGGTAGCCAAGACCCAAGCCCACCTAGAAGAGAGATTAAAAAGTAAAAGCCACTGATGAATCTTTGCTTTGAGTCTCTCATATCCGAGTAATGTCTAAGAGCTGTAAATTAAATATGGGCTGTCATGCAGATGATTTTTCAGGCTACAGAAGGGTTACGGTTAACTGATGTAAACAAACAAACAACCCCCCCCTCCAAAAAAACAAACAAACAAACAAACAAAAAACCACATGCAGCTTCAGGTCTGCATCCCCTACAACACTGACCAACACACTTTACACTTGTGCCACCTTAAAAATTAATGTGAAGTTCAACTAAAAGATATTCACAGCATGTAAACATCAATAAATATTTACTTTATATAGTTTAGGTCTTATTGGAGTGAAGTCATCTGGCACGTGTTTCTTGATCTCCTCTGGCTGCCCTCCCAGCGTCTCCCAGAATCCTGGAGGCTCCTGGTTGTGCATGAGGGTGATGATCTCTGACTTCCCCTTACGTTCGTTCTTATTTATCTTTTCAGCAAATAACCTGGAGGATGACAACAAATCACATGACATTTCACCAACTTTCTGGGCTATAATAATCGGTACAGTGTCTCTAACACCGTCGGTTAGCGTCTCACCTGGCCTTGGTGGTGGCGCTGAGAGTAGCGTTGGCTCCTCTCCAGATAAAGATTTCCAGGCCTGAATCCAACAGGAAGACGAAGCTGCCGATAAGGAAAAACGCAGGATGTTATGGACACAATGCTCCGAGTTCCAATAGGAGAAATTAAAGCTTGAAGATTAAGGATATAAAGAGGATGATGACTGTGTGTCAACTGTGCTGGAATGTGTAGAGAGCTGGTGGGTGTCAGAGAGTGTTGCAGCAAGAGTGTGTTCAAAGTCACCGTGGATCGAGGGACGAGGCCTTTACAGGAACAGACTCCAGTTTGATGTTTTTCTTGCCGTAGACTCTGTACAACCTGATAAACACATGAAAGCATTCGAGCCTGTTAAAGTGCTCTGAGCCTGAGCAGACGCAGTACTTTGAATTTACAGCTGATACACTCACAAAATTAGGCTCAACATAAAGATATGAGCAGCTGTTTAAAGCTAACGTGTTTCTGCACATTGCAATGAGTCATTTTCTAAGTAAAAAGGTGCTCCAGCCTACCTTAGTGGATACTGTGTCTCTTCCACAGTGTAAAATCCACTGGCTGTTCCTCCCTCGATGTAAGAGATGTCATTGTTAAAAACCTGAACACAAGAGAAGGTCATTTATGACAGCACAAAGCAAATAACTGCTCACACAGGTACGTGTAGTTGTTTTAATGTTTCTACATACGGCAGTAAACTCGTCGCTCTCGTCTCCCATCTCTTCCCTTATCGTCCGGCACTCTGCTCCTAGGAAATTTCTGAGGTTGACTGCATGGATGGCAGAGCCGGCCTTCTTGTCCAGGGTGGCTTCCTGACCAATCCAGTAGAAGATCTGCCAGTTTAATGCTCCATTGTCATCCAGATATGTCTGTAATTGAAAATTGTAAGATTAATGACTGGAATATTGTTTATATTGCACATTATCGTGACCAAACAGACGAGTTTATCCCGCTTTGTTTTGCTGATCAGACTCCTCTGAGGCAAACACACTTAAATGACACGTTACCTTGAGGATGATGTAACAGTCGGCCTCGTAGAACTTGCCGTGCAAAGCTTCGTCCACTTGTAGGGGAATGAAGTTCTCTATCTGCCACACTGTCACACCTGGAATCTGGAGAAGAACAACAACAGAAATATGTAAGGTTACATTTAGTTTAGACCTCTAAACTGTCGACTGACCACTCTTCTGTCCCATTTAAGGGAGGATGTGGCTCAACAGGGGGTTTGATCCCCAGTTCGCCCAGTCTGCATGTCCTTGGCAAGAAATCCAGCCTAAAACTGCCCCCAGCTGTGTCGGAGTGTGGAGAGAAAGCCTTCTGAGAGAATGTGAAGTGCAGCATACAGCACTCTGAGGAGCCAGCAGGACTCCATGTGATGCAGACTGTAAACAGTCATTTAAACACAAATAGGAAGTAGGAGTTGCTGATTGTTGGAGTTGGGTGTTTTCACACACAGACACACACACACACACACATATTACCTGCCCCACATCCTCCATATAGAACTCCGAGTAGTCCAGCTGAGGCTTCTCTAGGCTCTTGTCCCAGCGCCGGACTTTTAAATCACCATATTTCAAATCCCCGTTTTCCTGCAAAATTAAAGGATTTCTTTGTAAGGATTACGCAGCCATTTCTTCTACCAGTCGTTTATATTTCATCTAAACATAATCTAAAGACATTCACACGACAACAAGTACTTAATAGAGCCGAATAACCTGACTTTAAGTTGGAGTAGGCTGAACTTACTCACTTATCAGATTACTGTAAACCTTAGGCCTTGATTATACTCTGCTGTGCACACAGACAAACAGTTGGAGACCCAGCAGCTGAGAAGTCCACCGCCTGGACCACATGTATAGTTGGTACAGTGTCATTAAATTCTTTGCAGATAAGTTCAAAAAACAGACATCCATACTGACCATTGAGCTCACTGTCTGATGATTACATTTAAATCACTTGGATCTGAGTGGACCTGTGGACGTGTGAAGCACAACCCCAGCTTTAGGTGTGTTTACACCACAGGGCTGCAGTAATCTGAGGGAACCACTGCGGGTTGTTATCTATATCACAAATCATGATGTCATCACATTACCTAACAACCACCTATCAATAGGTTTAAAATACCCTTCTGTTGTATTTACTTATCCTGTATAACACTGTATAACCTTCCAACAATAAAATCTAAGTCATAACCACCTAATTTTATTCTGATGCAATCATGTTGCTTAGTAACAACCTACCAAAGGGCTAAAACAACTCATTTATAATATTTATGCACCTGCAAAACATTTATTGCTAACCTAAATAGCACATTTTACACATATTTAACAAATGAAATTAATTTATATCCACAATACTTGCATGTTACATAATATATTAAGACGCCATCATGTTGCCTAGCAACCACCTAACAACTGATGATTATTGACTAAACTCACAGGCCAAATAATCCTGAAGCATTACTAGTAAATGTAATTCCAACAGCTTCCAATAACATGAATAATAACTGTCATGCAGAACTTAAATCCCTATTTCTTCTTTGTGAAGTTCCAGGATCTGTTTGATGTCCTTAACTTGTCTTTTGCCTTACCTCCAAATTCTTCTTCTCATGTGCGACATCACTCATGCCCTTCAGCACTTGCTTTGCTTGATCATCCTGAGAACAGTCCTTCCTCCTCCTCAGTCGCATCCTCCTTGCCATGGGATCCCGGGGACTGGCTCCTGGACAAATGTGTACAAAGATGCAGATCTGAGCCTCCAGGAAATAATCAAGATGTATGCAAAGAAGGAAACAACAAAACATACTGTTGTTACCAATACATTCATTCATATTTAGAAGCTGTCTTACCTCCTCCTGCGGCTGCAACGGTAGCAGGGGAGGCTCCGGCCAGACGGAGCTGGTTCTGTAGGGAGAAGTCAATGTTGTACCACTCTGCTGCGCGGTCGACTGGTTTAGGAGGCATCACGAGGTTGGGGTTCTCACGCACATCAAGCACCTACAGAGAGAGACGGGAGTGTGTTTGTGAGTGCGTTTCAGGCAGAAATTCTTTTCCTAAATTACAGCAGGGGGGAAAAAAAAAAACCAAGGCATATTTAATAAACCATTTGTTTGTTACACGGTCAATCACGATTCTAATTTGTTTAAGCAAAACATCATTACATAGTTCCATCTCATTACATTCACTGCTCAAACTTCATCCTGGACTGTCTCTTCAGTCATGACTCAAGCTTGCTGGGGTTTTTTTTCGCCAATAAAAGGATCACAACCACTGTTATGCTCCATTTAGCCAAATATTACAAACATTGTGTGTAAAGGTACTTTAATTCTAATATAATCTGATTACTTTACTAGAGTACTGTACCTCTAAGTCTGTCAAGAAGTGGATAGCCTCAGGTAAGGTAACCAGACGGTTTTTATTCAGCACCAGCTTCTTCAGCTTGCCACACCTGGACAACACAAAAACACAAGAAGCTTTAATATTTCTTGTGTAAACTGGAATGAGCAATGTAAACTAAATTATTTTAAGTGTCAGCTGATTGCCCAAAAACTGTGTGTTTGTTTATGGGTTAAACTAACCTGCAGAGTCCCTCAGGGATGAGTTCCAGGTTGTTGTTAGCAGCCATGAATTCAGTGAGGTTGGACAGTTTGCCCACTCCGGGTGGAACCCCATCAAAGTCCAGTTTGTTGGAGTTGAGGTACAGCTTCTTCAGTTTGGACAGCTTACAGATGGCAGACTGGTTGGAGAAAACAAAACCAAACTTTATATTATGGGAAATTCCACATGAAATACATTTCTTTTTCCTGTGTCTCCGCTTCCCCTCTGCAGGATACTAAAGCAACAAATTTGTTTCTGCTTGTGCTTCTAATGTTAGTTAACAGAATAGAATAGAAAAATGGCAGCTGCCTGCTCATGGTCCTTACAGGCAGTGAGGTGAGCTGGTTGCGGCTTAGGTTAAGCGTCTCCAGCTGGGTCCACTGGTCCATGCAGAGCGAGAGCTCAGAAATCTGATTACTGCTCAGGTTCAGCCTCTTCAGACTGCTCAGTGAATACAGGCACTCTGGTACTCGAGTCAGGTCATTACATGAAAGGTCAACATCTTGGAGGGACAAAAGAATAGAATATGAAACAGAGAACACATGTTTGCAAAACGCCGATAGGTGTGTGTGTTTATGGTGTTACCTGCTAATTGTGTTAGTCCCTCCAGGCTGGTGGGCATGTTGCTCTGTGTTCTCTGGGTGTTCCTCAGGTGCAGAGTCTGTAATGCCACCATTGCTGGGAGCTGACTGCTCAGACAATAAAAGAAGAAGCACTAAAATCAGTAAGGAGGTTTAAAAGATAAAATCATCCTTTCTGGATGTTTGTTTAAAGGTATAAGGTGACTGTTAAATTGAACAGAGGTTGGCAAAAAAATGATGCAATATTAAATCTTTTTTTTTACCGCAACTGGGCATGCATCAGCGGGTTGTTGTTTAGAATCAGAGTCTGCAGGTGCACCAGGCGTCTCATCTGGGGTGGCAAGCTGTCCAGCTTGTTGTCACTCAGGTCCAGATACAGCAGGTCTGTCAGATTGATGAACAACTGGTTGGGGATGGAGTCGATGCTGTTGTGGCTCAGATTGAGCACCAGCATGTTCTTGCTGTTCTCCAGGTCCCTGGGGATCTCTGTCAGCTGATTGTAGCTCAGGTCCTGGTGGAGGAGAATGTGAATAAATAAAGCAAAAGTAGTGGACTGGAAGAAAATGATTCATGCTCAAAATGTTAGTGTTAAATTTAAGGGTGTGTTGAAAGTATGAGAGTTAAGAGACGTTTGTGTACCAGCACAGAGAGGTCATCGAGCTGAAAAATGTCATCTGGGACTCCAGAATTTTTCAGATTGTTGGCTCTGGCTACCACCGCCTGCAGACAAAATTTAGAATACTAGATTACACACTGGTGTACAAAGAAAGAAGCAATCATGTGGCAGGAGCTCTGTTTTTTAATGTATGGGTGGAACATCATTTCCATTTTTTCTACTTTTTTTTAAAGGCATGCGGTTTTTATGTTTTTTTAGTTACCCGTAGATTCGGTAAGCTGGACAGTTCCCCATGTAAAGTGGTCAGGTTGTTGTGACTCACTGAAAGGTGCTCCTAAAAAGGGAAAATACACACAGACACATGTCACTGCTATACTTTGGTCTTCACAAGTCATGAGAATACAGGGTATGTGTGCGTGTTTCACAAGCAAATCAATCTGCTGATTGCACCCTTGTAGTTACCTGCTATCAGATTAAATACTTCTATGTTTTGACTTCAAACACAGTTTAAACTTGTTCATGTGACCACAAATACAAAGTGAATCCAGCAAGGACAAAATGAAAATATATTGAGCTTTGATCTGTCTCATCTCCTGTATAAATAATTTTCTTGCACGAATATCTACCTCACTTGATAAAATAAACAGTTCCTTGATCCTTTTATCTTTGGAAAACTGCACAGTACAGATGTAAAACAAAAAGACTGTGGCCATTACAACAAGGTCTACTCACAAAAAATTCTTATCTAATTGAATTTTAGATGCACATACACACATATAATGACATAAATGACTTCATGTATGAAGATGCTCCTAACTAGTCAGGATGTCTCACCAGCTTCTGCAGAGAGGCCAGCTCCTCTGGGAGGTAACACAGTCCTGTCCTGTTCAGTTTCAGCCATCGCAGGCTGCTCATACACTTAACGTGCTCTGGGAAGTATCCACCCTGAGTGAGATGACACAAAAATACATGACTTTTGACAGCAACAATGCAAGAACTTACTTTGTTATAGCGCAGGGGGGCTGAATTTTTCAGGATTTACCAAAGCACTGAAACACCTGAAACAAAATCGCAGACATGCTACCAGAGAAAGATTATATTTTTAAACAACTTCCCCCAAAAGATACTCTAACAATCTCATTGCCAATTATAGGAACGAACTGCACGCATGTTCAGGTTGCATAAAAAGTGACAGTGGCACATTTTCATACAAATGGGCAAATAGCATTAATCTTGATTTTTTTTAACAGATGAAAAGTGCACACATCAAGGAAGAGAAATGCTAGGTCTACATATGCTAAAGCATTTGGAATATAAGGAAATGATCTCTTCATGTACTGGCAGATTTCAATCAAAAGCCACCGATCGACTAACAGATAACTCAGTTGTTTAAGCAGCACATTTCCAATACTTTGACGGGGATACGTAAATAGTTGTGTCAGGACAAATACATGCCAGGTGATCGCAGCTGTCAATCGGGCTGTTTTTTCCACTCTCCCAAAATAAGCTCACAAAAGGGTGTCGCAACCTAAAATCAACAGCAGGCTCTATTAGTTAGCTGACGCTGTTTGTCAACTTCACTTTCTGACAAGTTAGAACACGGAGCTTGAGCTTCTGTAACAGACGTTTAGTTAGCCATAAGTGTGGCTAGATTACTTAGCTAACATGTCGGTGAAAATAAGACCTGGCTCATCAACAACTTCACAAAAATAATATTAACGCTAGCTGACGAGCTAAAAATATATATCATTCGCAAACCAACACGTCAAATAAGAACTGTGTTAACCACCAAACTGGGCGGTGGTGGCTGAGAGCAGACTGTGTCACTCTGACAACTGGCTAACGCCCAATGCTAGTAACGTTAAGCTAAGCTAGTTTATAGCTAGCCCTGCCGTTTGTTGCTCTGAGAATGACTGAAGTCGCTCCAGCTACGCTAACGTCGTATTTACTAAACATCGGAGGGTGTGAAAATCAGTGAATGCTGTTTAAAAATCCTTACTTTAAAGTCGTTTCCACTGAGGTCTACCCCCCGTATAAAGGGAAGAACTCCGGTGGCAGCCATTTCTAACTATTTGATGTCTGCTGCTCTATTTTGGTCAAAAGAGGGTTGTGGCTGAAAAGACTGCCGTTTCTTTTTCTTATTCTTTTTCCGTGTCGCAAACCAACGCGATGAGTGGCATGTCGCCACCTAACGTACACCCACTGAGTAACAGCTGTCCCAAGCATGGATGAGTGGAGTACCAGGAAGGGCATCCA
>NW_005187665.1:610935-612185 GCF_000239375.1 Pundamilia nyererei | reverse complement strand
CTCTAAGTGTCTGAGTGCACTTTTAGAGCACTTTTTTGGTATAATTTCACCTGCTTTCTCGAAAAAAAAGGGGTAAGGACGCAGCAACCTCCAACAAGCAGTTTTCTCTACATTATGGAGAAAAATATCCACCAGTCAGTCATCTCCTTTTATTTCTGCTGGATTTAAACTAACATGGTCTGCTAAAAAATGTAAACAAATTACAACTCCCTCGGGGCTAAACTTCTTATCTATCATCATTTCCTTTGCACACATGGCCATTGTCTCATATCTTGTCTCGGAATACAGCGCCCTCCAGTGGTTACCACTGATCATAACAAATCCAAGGACTCACTTGTGTCCCACTTTTTCTACATTTTTCTCGCTAACAAGCCAAAACCTGTAGAAATCTCTGTATAGAGGTGATTTAATTATATATTGTGGTCCTTATTTTTGTTTAAATAAATAAACAAATTTTTAAAATTTTTTTTAAAAATGGCTCCCTTTTCTGGGTGATATTAGTGTCAGCTATTAGGCTACCGAAGCGTTTAGTTCATCTTGATAAACCTTGTAATTATTTTCTATTCGAAATAAAAACACAAGCTTTGTGTTATCAAATTAAAATTCTGTCAAGTCATTCACAGACAGCGAACTAAAATCGGAAGAGCCACAGAGATCCTTCAAAATAAAGCAATCTCACAAGAAAACAGTCGACCTTTCATTAAAGATTCTCGCCAGCCGTTCTTATTTTGAAAGCAGTGAAAGCGGAAGTGCTTGGGCTATTTAAAGGCCTGACATCATTCCTTTCGTTTAGAACCTCGCAGGAGCGTATGTTGAGAAAGCTCTGTGGCTTAGCTAGCTAAGGAAAAATAGAAAAATAAAATTTCTGAGTTTGAGTTATGGACAAGAATCCTACGCGATACAATGTACAACTGTATATTTATGATTTGTCCAGAGGAATGGCTCGGAGCCTTAGTCCTATAATGTTGGGTAAGTAGCCTGCAGACAAATACTGATGCAGTCTGGCCTTGGGGGACAAATAAGTGATGATAACCGGCTGGAGAAGCCTTCTTTGACGGTCGTCTAAAGCAGATGTTGCTGTTCTCTGGTTAAAATATCAAGGTCAAGGGACTTTTATAAATATTGTTTGGTTTAAAATAAATGGCGAACTTAATCGACGTGCACCCGTACATCATTAGAAATGGCTCATCTCTTGTTTTACCGGCTTCTTGCATTAGCGACCATCTCCTGCCTTGCATGCATTAATCCCC
>NW_005187665.1:607131-610915 GCF_000239375.1 Pundamilia nyererei | reverse complement strand
CCCCCCCCCTTTTCTATTGCAGGAAAGCAGCTGGATGGGATATGGTAAGTGTAACCTCCTTATCACGAAAACACAGCTTTTACTGTAGATACATCAGGTGTAGGCCACTGACCTAATTCTGGTCCCAGGGAAGACAGCAGTGGCATTAAAAATGGTCAAAACACCTCCTGGTGGTCTGCCTGTTTGTATTTATTAATGAAGGCGTCTGGGGATGTATGTGAACTGATCAAGTGCGCTATAATTAAAAAGATTAGGCAGATACATATGATATTTTAACACTAAATAAACAGCTAGTTGCTCACTCATCCACTCATCTGTCTATGGATGGATTTTTAGTCCTTATAATTGTTGTATTCGGTAGTTTGTAAAATGCACCGTGACTGTATTAATTGTGTTATTTGGTGTGCCAAAGTGGATTAAGCGTCATGAATGGTGCTAATGTAATTTTAAATATGCTGTTATGCCACTGAGATGCTCTGACCTGGATTTACCAATGTAATAATTTTGCAGGCACACAGCTATAGTGGCATATGGTGATGAGTTCTTCTTTGGAGGGGAGGGGATCTCCAGCTGTTCTCCGGTAAGGATGTAACAAGGATGTGACGTCCATTTCACTTATATCACCAAACACCTCAGCCTTCTCCCAGACTGCTGCACACATGTGGAAAATAATTTTTGAAGGTGTTTTAGACGTGTGTCGGCTGCCTCTCATTTCTGCAGTACCTTTCATTTTTGCAGGACTTACAAAGTATACCCTGAGTTTTGAAATGGTTGTTGTCCCGAAACAAACATTTGTATGTTTGTCCCTTGGGGCCACAAATGAATCGACCAGATGTTTGTGATGTCATGATAGCGAGCAGGGGGAAACAAAGAAACAAACAAAAGCTGTGCAAAGAAGGCAAATCACAACGCCTGAGACCAGTGTGACACTTATCAAGAAAGAAAAAGTACAATTGGGTAGGTGATATTCTACAAAAGAACTCAAGAAATGAAGTTCTATCCATTTTCTTTATTTATTCGTGGGGTGATGGGTTGAGGAACCTATACCAGCTGCTGTTGGGTGAGAAGCAGGTCACCAGCCTGCACAACGCTAACACAGAGAGACGCTTCATACCTACATAGAATTTAACTATATCTACATGTACTACTCATACATATGAAAGTAGTACATACTATTATATATATACTACTATCAGTAAAGAAATGTTCAAATTTGCCTAATAATTTAGATGATAGTATATCGTATAATATACATTTCATACATCTATGGTCTGCTACCACAGCTTTATTATCATGGCAAAAGTCCACCTATTAAAAATAATTATAAATTAGTTAAAAATAATATAAATGGGTTGTTTTAATGTTTTGGCTGATTGCATATTCTTACCTGTAAGTTGAAGTATTTTACTTTTTTCCAAGACCAAATAAATGATGTGAATTCAATCATCTTTTCCTGATTTTATTTATTTATTTTTTCTAAAAAGAAAAATAAAAAAAACCTCAGTCATAACAATTAGCTTATTAGCTTAGCATTTTTCCCACCTTGGAAGTAAGGTAACACGGTAAGGTAGCTAGTAAAGTTGGCCAAGTTAGCATTGGCTCTTTGGCTTGCTAACTAACTTAAGCGTGTATCACAAATACAGAAAATTGACTCAAGAAGACCTCTTTATTTATTATTTATCTAACATTTCTTTATGCAGGTAATCCCATTTTATGCTCAATGTCTCACTTACTAGCGAGAGTTGTTTTAGACATGCATAATAAAATTAAAACAATAGAAGCTAATAGTGCAGCAGCTTCCTCAGACCATCACTGATTTACTCTTTAATCATGTTTCTGTTTTATGACACATTTTCTTTGTTTTTGGCAGGGTGGGACTATGCTGGGGCCTCCTGACACAGTGGTGGAGCTCGGTGAGACTGAAGTCTCTGAGGAGATCTTCATGGATTACCTCTCTTCCCTGGGAGAAAGCACATACAGGTCAGTTTCTTTCCCGCATACAGAAAAGCTCCAAGCTCCTTACATAAGTAATGTATAATCAGGAGATAGTCAGGTTTATTATTTGAACTTTGCATGTTACTGAGTTTTTTTGTTGTTGTTGTTCAGAGGTGACAGGTATCGTCTGTTTGAGCACAACTGCAACACTTTCACCAACGAGGTGGCTCAGTTCCTGACTGGCAGGTCTATCCCGTCCTACATCACCGACCTTCCATCTGAAGTCCTCTCTACGTGAGTGAAACTCGGGCTGTCAGCTTACATTTGCTTCATTTGAGTCTGTGGTATTAATAATGTCCCTGCTCACCACTGCTCACCCCATGACTGTGAATGTGTCCCATTGAAATCTGAACAAGGCGGCAAGTCTTTGAACGCCACATTAGTCGTCTAGACCTCCAATTGCAGTGAAGTTATGTACTATTAGTCATGATCGCAGCTAAATTATGAAATGTGTTTATTATTAAGCATTAATTATAAACTACAGTGTAGCTTTGATATGTTGCCATACAGTCTTGGATGAAGAGGAAGAAATTTTAAATTTGGCCACTAAATGTTAATATAGTGCAGCCTGCAGTGGAGTTGTTTGTACTTTGCCCTGGTTGAACTTTTTGTGGTATTTAACTATTATGAAAGCTCAGTTTGAGCCTTTTTTCGCCAACAACAAGGGCAGTCATAGCAGAGGCACAAGCTTTTACCACAAATTCAGTGTGACTGCATGAAAAGGGAACAGGCAGCACTACGTTAGGCTGTTGCTATTGCTCCTATACTTTAAACATCCCTGCAGAGATTTGCTTCACATCTGCTGATGCATAAAAGTAAATATGTTGGAGGGAGTTATTGGGTTAAAAATGGGGCAGTCATTGTGCTTATGTGTTTTTAAAATGTCAAATGAAATCTCTCCATCTTTAGACCATTTGGCCAAATACTGCGGCCCATCCTGGACTCTATTCACATCGCCCCTCCGGGAGGAAACGTCATCAACGGGGGACGAAACATGTAACCTGAGAGAGTGCAGAGTAATCTCGAGGTATTCCAGTGTAGTCAGGCAGTGTGAAGTCTCAATCGTTCTTTTTTCTTTCTTCATATACATCGCTAATATATAATATAATGAATGACTTGGGATTGGGGGGGTATTATTTGACACTTTAGCTTTTCAGGAGTGAAAAGCCGTCGAGTATGTTGAGTCATGTTTTGTATAGAAGAGGTTTGAAGCACTGAAACATTGTTTTGACTTGAAAAAAACAGACTTTGTAGTATTAAGAACAGCTCATGTGGTAGCTGTAACTAATCCACCTACGATATAACTTAGTTTTGTACTGAGGTACAAAATGCTCTTTTATCTTAAAGCTGAAATTCATTTGGTCACATGTTTGATCACAATTTTCTCGCTCCGTTTGCACGACTAATATTTTTAATAACACTCACCTCTGAGGATCTTCTGCTGCTGACTACAGTGGATTTAAATCTCAGCATATCAATTTCCAGTGGATAAAGACTGACATGAACACAATGGCTGATTAATGGAGAGGTTTTTTTTTTTTTTTTTCCCATTTTGGTCAATCATGTTTTGATTTTGCACTTTTATGTTGTTAATTTTCCATCTTCTGTTCTTTTGTACCTGTAATCTTTGTCTTTGTTTGTATTTAGGTCAACTAATGTGGATGCCTACTTACATGATCGCTCCATTTGTCACAGAGTGCGATGTAACATACAGCAGGTGATTGATTGTCTATACCACGCCAAGGTTGTAAGACTAGAGTGTATAGACTGTATATAAAATATGATTGTA
>NW_005187665.1:594560-606194 GCF_000239375.1 Pundamilia nyererei | reverse complement strand
CGATTAGAAAAGAAATGCAGGTCTGCTTCAGTCGTCAGATCTGGAGGCTACATCTGTTTTTATATACAGTCTATGGAGTTGACTACTGCTTAAACTTGTTCTTATGTGTGCACATCTACAGCAGGACTGTAAATTCTCTGTATATGCAAGTAATCCCTGGCTTTCAATAGTTAATTGCAGAGATGATTACAGGCAGCAGAGTTCCACAGTGCTGTAAACTAACTTTCCACACAGTCTCTCTCTGTCTTCTTAAAAACAAAGAACAAAGCAGTGCGTTTGGCTGTTTCCGATTAGGCCGAAACATTTTGAGAAATAACCTTGTTTTGGTGTCGAGTCTACTGAAAGCGATGCGTGTCTCAGTCCCGCTTTGACAGAAAGTTGTCATAGGTGCTTCGTGGTCTGAATTAACTCTAGAAATAGATGCTGATCATAGATACATTTTCTTATATAGATATATTTTTACAACTGCCTGTGATCCAGATGCCATGACAGTAATTCCAAACGATAGCACATCCACATTTGCAGGCAAAGTTGACCTGTACTCTTAATAACTTCCCGCTCGAGTCCTTTAACAACCACCAGAGTGTGTTTAAAAATACAATACACCTCTGTGCCTTCATTCCCCTCTGCTTGGCTGTAGTTACACTGTTGGCAGTTGGCGTGGTTTCCATATAGCACGCAAGGTAATGCCCCGTGCAGGCTGCGTTATAAGCATCTGATCCTACGTGAAGAGAAAGGAACTAAAAGTAGTAAGAAGCAACACTCATTAGAACATTTACCGTAAACTATCAGAAATATTCAGATTTAATATCAGTAAGTGCACACACAGCTAACTTCAATATAATGCATTTAGTAGGTGTCAATCTGTTAAGCCGATGTTAAACACGTAACCCACATTTGAACTTACTAACTTTTCTCTGCTTAAACAGAGTGATGGGTGAAAGAAGCACAGAAAAAACAAATTCTCATCGAGTGATTAAACCAGCATTAACTCTCCTCACGTGTTCCTGTGATAAACAAACCCTGCACACGCTATCTCCATCACTTTGGCACGGCACCTGTGGCTCGACTCTTTCTTTGTTGCACGCGCACAAGCTAACCGGACCTGCAAGCTTTTTAAAACTTTCTTTTAGAGTTTAAGCTGACCTTTGCAAAGCTTTAACCGTACACATTTGGAATATTTCTCTTCAGTGAACTTTTGAAAAACTCAGGTGATTCTGAGTTCTGTAAATCTGCCTTCTACTAATCAACTAACTCATATAATAACCCGACCGCTGAAATGTTTTTAAAAGTCACCTGATTTGATTGCTCTGATTTTTGTTGTTGCTGGCTGCTACCTGTAATGTGAACTTGCAACAGATGTTTATGGATATTATTTCCTGATTTAACTAATAACTATGATAGATATATTTATGCATATTGTTTGTATTGTTTGTGTGATTGTTTTTTGTAATTCTACCTATACATAAAGCCATTGACTGCAAATACTAGTTGTATTTTCTTTTTAATTATTTTACCCCATAAATGTAGCATTTTGCCTTTTTTATACTTTTTCATAGGCATACATAGATCCATAGGACCTTTCTCTCCCACAGCTGCACTGCCGCTGATCTTCATTTCAGCTTTGACCTTTGGCCTCTGGGGGCTTCTTAATGTAAGCCTGGTCTTTACCCTATTCAGTTTGATGCTTTCTGTTTCAACAGGAATAAAACCCAGAGTGAGAGCACGTGATACCACTGTGTACATCTGTGAGGAAAGTGCTTTAAAAAAAAACATGATTAACGCTGTAAAACTGAATGTGTGTGAATGGAGGAGCCAGAGTGGCAAAATCAGACAGCATCAGACTCTGACTATACACATGCAGAGACACAGATGGGAGAAGATAACAAAGAGTTTATGAATATACAGATGTTCAGCAGCTGTGTTCGCTCGTGTGTTTGTGTTTTACGTACAGTTCTCTAACAGGATGCAGGTACTGGACCATGTCGTCAGCAATCTTCAGCACATTATGCTTGAAATGATGATGATGGCTATCAGACAAGCTGCAATGCTACCATCTATTCAGTAGGTGGTAGAATTTGCCCTCTTTTACATATAAAAATTGAATGTGTGCGGCGATAATATACATTCACGTGAATGCTGGGAGACTGCAGTGTGCGAACAGGAGCTTACTGGGTTTGAAGGAGTAGAAGAAAGAACAGTTGCTGTTGTTGCTGCTGTGCATAAAACCGTAATACTGACACTTAGGCTGGCATTTCAAAGACTAATAATGATAAACAGCACAGAAACATGAAAGTGTGGAGTGATTAAATCTTTGGTAATCTCTTTGCATGAACTATGCAAAGTAGAGTGAACATGTGCAGAAACTACATTCATTTAAGTTTCTATTAAGACGTGCTACACAGACTGTTCAGTTTGCTTCACAGCAAAGATGTACTATATCGCCTAAAGTATTCGCTCACCCATCCAAATCATTAAATTCAGGTGTTCCAATTACTTTAATGGCCACAGGTGTATAAAATCAGGCATGCAGACTGCTTCTACAAACATTTTGTGAAAGAATGGGTCGCTTTCAGGAGATCATTGAAATCCAGGATGATACCAGGATAGGTCCACCTGTGCAACAAGTCCAGTCGGGAAATTTCCTCACTACCTATCATTGTTTGCAAAGCACGCTACCACTGGACAGTAGAGCAGGGGACATGCGTTCACTGGAGGGACGACGCTCTGGTGGTTGCCAGTAGAACAGTACTTGACTGCATCGTACCAAGTGTAAAGTTTGGTGGAGGGAAGTTTGTGGTCTCGGGTTGTTTTTCAAGAGTTGGGCTCAGGCCCTTAGTTCCAGTGAAAGGAACTCTTAATGCTTCAGCATACCATTTTGGACAATTTCATGCTCCCAACTTTGTGGGAACAGTTTGGGAACCTGACTGCACATGTGAGCCAGGCTTCTAGTCCAATGTCATTGTCTGACATCAAAATGTGCTTCTGTAAGAAATTTCTAAACCTTGTGGAAAGCCTTCCCAGAAGAGCTGAGCTGGCATATTAAACCCTAGGGAATAAGAATGGGATGTGACTCAAGTTCATATACGTGTGACGGTACAGCAGCAAATACTAATATAGTGTATAATGGCATGAACAAACACTAACAGTTCCTCTGGAGATAATTTCCTAATGAAGCATTTGGTCTTTACTTGCACTTTGCTCGCCTGAGTCTTTGGAATTATGATTCACTGGAAGTGATTTAAGTTCACTGATCAGCACAGTTACACAAAGGTAAACTACAAAGAAGGTAACAGCAGATTGATTTTTAGACTCAAAAAGAAGTTTTCCTTTCATTTGGCCTGAAGCATCCAACAGTTTCAAGCACCTTTATCAATAAAAGTCTAATTACACCTGTCACTACCTCCAAGTGTCTCACCTGTCCCTGGCTCTCTGTGCCTGCCTGCCTGTACATGTGAGATGGCAGCATAGTGATGGGAGCAACCATGAGTGGAACTTGCTGTTGAGACAGAGGAGGAGCTGATCTCAAGCAGGTGTAGCTGCACTTGGACAGCCACCCACAAGATTTAGAGGAAATATTTTTGTAGAAACCGTAATCATGAGTTAAAAGAATCAAGTGTATTTGTTTAGATTAAACAACCTGAGTGTCAGTTATTTTAAAACCATCTATGCCAGTGCTTATCAAAGTCATTCAGTGATGGTTCAGTTTGTGTTGTAAAATTGGGGCGACCGTGATTCAGGAGGTTGGGAAGCTCATCTGTAACCGGAAGGTTGTCGGTCCGATCCCCCAACAAGACACTTTACCCTACCGCCTACTAGTGTGGCTGTGGTTTGCCTGCACCAGTGTGTGAACGTGAGAGTGGAACTGTAAAGCGCTTTGGGTGCCTAGAAAAGCGCTATATAAATGCAATCCATTATTAAAATGTTTGAGTTCATCTAAATATTTCATTGGATTCCTGTCCATTTCTCTTCACCCACAATCATCATCATGGTGGGATCAACTTCCATGGAGACCCCCAGCAGTTACTGGACCCCCACTGACCTAACAGTACTGCGAGATATCGCTATACACTTATTTCCTAAAGCTCCCAGGTGTGATGCTGATGATTTTTGGACATATTATATATTTAATAAATGAACTGACTTTTAAAGTAAATTTCTTTCTTGCAATTCATTGCAGTTATGCAAGCATCTGTCAAGTGAATTAGCGTTGGGGTGAGCATGGCAATTAAACTGCTAATTGCCGTAAAAGGCCCTCAACCACTGACAAATGACTGATGTCCTACTGAGCAAGTGCTCCATCATAAGTGTGAGCTTTGAAGGTCAGTGATCCTCAGCAATTGTGGGTCATTTCTTGGAAAACGCAGAGTAAAAAAGGGAAAATGCACAGAACACACATTAATGTGTGAGCTTTATACACCTAAAGCGCTACGGTAATTTACTATTAAGTTTTAAACAAAACTCATATGCAACAATTAAAGTTCATCATTCTTCAGCAATTTAACCATCAGCACAAAAATATACAAGACCTCCTCTGTACTGTGCTGTCAGTTTGTCAGCTAACCCCTGTGCTGCGTGTTACGATGGCAAAAAAGATATCACTTTTCCAGATGGCCGACTTCTCGCTGTGGAGCAAAACTGTTGTGCAAACAGATGTGCAGCAGACTTTCTCAATGGCCTTTCGACCAGCATCCCTCCTAAGTGAGAGGAAAATAAATGCATGCAGACCTAGCCCGTCCTTGCTCCCTGCGGCTGGGTAGCTGAATCGGTTGAGTTAGTGACACGATTATAAGAGAGCGTGTGACATTTGACAAACGTTAACCTTCTCTTTTACTTCAAGGATACTCTCAGGCAGGGCCAAAGTTGTAAGCATGGCACCTGTGTGATAAAAGCTGGTGAGTCACACCAAACCTCCTGCTGTGGTGACACATCCTTCCATGGCATACAGGAAAGATGCTCTCTCCTGTCTTGTCCCTTTTGTCTTACTTCTCTCTATCATCTATTCTATCCCTTTGAAGAAGTGAGGCTCCATGAATGTTAAAGAGGTAAGTATTACTTCTCAGTTGCAGTGAATAGATAGAAGAAAATAAACTGTAGAAAACTAAAAATTTTAATATGACAATCTAGATCAGATCTCTAATCTAAGTTGGGAGTTGTGACTGCTTATCCATAACTGGATATGGTGAACTCACTCTGTAGTACAGGGCCCTGATTTGCTCTACCAAGTATACATGAGAGCTGATGTCTGCATCAGGGTGTGAGCAAAAGTAAGAGACAGGGAACTAGTTTGTAAAAGCTCTCCTGAAGGTTTTGCAGGGGAGATCCCCATGGCCTAATGTTTCATTTAGCACTGGTATGCATAATTAAGGGATTCATGTACCATTTTTGAAGGTTACCCTGCAAGAAATAATTAATGAACATAGCAGCAGAATACCAAGTTCCTGGTTTTGGGGGTAACTGAATGTGGTGTTTTGCAGGAAGGCAATCCAAATCTTATCTGGAGCACTTAAAAAACACAACGTGTTGCAAAATCGTCTGCACAGCGCAGCTTTGAGTCTCTGATTCACCACATTCCAGCAACAGGCTCAAGTATTTCTGGACACCTGCAACAAAATATTGCATTACTGGACCAAATTACTTACACACAGCTGAGGCAGTAGAATAAATGTGTCTGGCGTTGAAATTATTCATTAAAATGTGTATTGCTTGTAGGTACTTTATTGTGTGGTTACAACAGCTTTCTCCACATTTATTAGGCTGTTCTCAGAGGGATCAGGCTAAATGCTGTAGCCACATCAGTAAGTGCGATGATTATTCTTGTCTGGCCACGCTTGACCAGACATGGTTTCATCTTTGCTGTAAGTGTCACTTTAAATGACTGTCAGTTTGTCGCAGCCCCTGTAGTCCCTCTTTCCACTTTTCCAATTCTTTTCTTTCTACCATACATCCCTGTGTTTACAACAGTCTCCCTCTGAATTCGCTCTTCAGCATCTCATCAGTCATCTATTTATTACCGGCATCTTTTTTCAATAACCTCTCCTACCTTTAGCAAACAGTGGATTACTTACCTTCTTAGTCTTTATTTCTTGCCTGTTTCTCTTCAGACCTTCATTCCCTTCCTTTGCTTTGTTTCCCCGACTCCATTCTTTTTCCATCCTAGTTGACTTTTTCTCAAAATCCTTAATTACCTGTGAGTTTCTGCCTCGCTGCACCTCCTTCGCTTTCTGAGCCTCCTCTCATTTCTCTACTTGCCTCCTTCTCCTCCTCTAACTTCCTTGACCTTGTTCCTTAACCTGTATCATTTTCTATTATCCATTTTGGTTTGTAGCTCTAATGGCCTAAGACTTTTCAGCCATTACAAAGTACTCGAGTACACCATTTTTAAAAGAAAACTCTGAGAAATGCAGTTATGCAAAGTGCAAGCATTTAAGGTCGAGAGTTTCTGAATGTCATTGGGTTTATGGCTGTCACATGGTCAAATGCAGAGTTAGCTCATTTCTGAGTCCTGCACAAAATTGCGTCTATGTGTTTGCATAATGCTCTAAGACATTAATTTTTTTTGTTAGAATAACACTGAAATGAAAGCATGTTGCCAGAGTTTGACACAGTGTTCCACAGGAAAGCCAAATAACACGTGTGACCTTTTTGCTTTTTACCCATCATGCTCTGATGCTGTTTGTCTCTAGGTTTTCTTGAATCCACCTCTATCCACCTTCTCTATTTCCTTAACCACCTTGTCATCTCCCTCTGAGGGCAGCCAAAGGGGGGAGGCCCACCAGCTGGCCAGGTCACGGATTTGAAATCACTTGGGTCAACAGCATCTGTGTGCTCCTTGTCTATGTAAAACCAAGGCCAGGATAAGTGCCATGTCCTCGCATAAATACATAGATGCATAAAGGCGTGGACACGTGAAGTGTCCTCAAGGCCTTCTGCTGCATCAGTCAGGTTCCTTGAACGCCCTTGGTTGGTCCCAAGTGGAAAATGGGTATGAACTCCGGTGTTTTTACCTGTATACCCATCTGTGTGTGCAAGAGATTAATTCTGTGTGCTTTGTGTCCTATTTTGCCATCTTGAAATTTGATCATCATAATCTTGCTTTGAGAAATAACACTGATGCAATCACTGATAACGTGCTTCAGCCAGGAGCCAGTCAGCTGCTGCTCCGTACTTCTACAGATAAAACATAAATGTGCTAATAAGAGGGCATTGGATATGATGGTTAGTGAAGCTTGATACATTTGAGCACTATTTGTTTCCACTATTTATGCTTAGCTACCCCAACAGACTTCCTAATAAATGGGCAAGCATGTCTTCATGTAGCTCTGCACCAATTTCCCACTATGTCAAACATATTCATTGCCTCTATTTGGCAGAATAGTAGGAAAGTAGACAGAGAGCAAGAGGGAAATGCTCCAGGGCAGAATAAACACTCAGTCAGTCATCGACTGCATATAAAAGATGGATAACTTTCAAAGATGTGAAAGTGCTTTAAACCTGCATGCTTCTGCACATCCAGCAAGAGGCTACTACAGGCTGGAAACATCTAAAAGAATGGAAGTTAAATGACCCTACTGCTCACTTAATTTATAACCTCAGTTATCATTTAGAGTAAAATCCACAAACGTTGGGTCAGTTTTTTATGTGCAGTCTATACTTAAATATAGTACATAGCTAATTTTATTTTGAAAAGAAAAGAAAATTTATTTTGAAAATATACAGTGTAACTTTCAATGCAGTTCAAAAAAGAGAGCATAACAGTATGTGAGACTTGCCTTGTAATTAACCAACAATACATAACGACTTGTTTTATGTAGTTAAATAGAGATAAAAATAAAAATAAAATAACAAGACTGTATCAGCCATGTCGACCCAGTAATAATGTGCTTTAATCCGCAGAGTAACTTTGTAGGATTAGAGCAGCAGATCATTTTTCATTACTCTCATTTTCCACTTGATGGCACCAGCTCAGAGCAGTAGCTCCCACATGTAATGTTCTGGGCACAGACGTTGCAGCTGCTATAGTCATCGTTACATTAGAACAGGGTTGTGTTTTTATGGTATCATTATAAGATGCGATGTGTCCTCGGGATTTGTAAAATCTCTACTTTGATAAGGGCCACTGAATGCTTTTGGAGGCAGATTTAAAGGACAGAACAACCCGGCAGGGTAATGTTTGTATTACAGCTGGAGCCTGAAATTGAAAACACTTTTCCCATAGACCTAAATGTAATTTGAACATTATTGTCTAATTCTTGGCAAAAAGGGGAAAAGGTCTCCAGAAATGCCAACCTGTTCTTTTAAGAGAGGACAGTACAACAGTTCTATACGTGTGTGCATTAAATTTGGAAGAGCACAGTATTTATTCATTTAAGTCGGCCGACTTTCTTACTTACATTCTAAAGCAACGCCATAACCTGACACATCAACAGCATTCATGCCTTGTGCTCACTGATGTGGACGCAGCCAGAGAGGCTGAGAAAGATCTCTTTGCACTCATGCAACCTGTAACTAGGGATGTCAGTACAAATTTTAGACCCCGTGAAAAGATGTGACACATGTACCCTCAACTTGAATGCATCGGATGAATGCACACTGGAGAGTCAGCTGTGAAGATGCTTTATTTGATGGGAGAAGAAGAAGCAGCACTCTGAATGTAGAAGTAGTCCCGGTAAAACATGATGTTAGGTTGGGCCAGAGAAGGCAAAACAGGAGAAATTTGACAGCAGCTTTGCTATAAAAGAATCACATTTGTAGCATTGTAGCTTACATGTTTTTGCCTCATATCTATTTGCTGGCTTGCTTCCTCCCTCATTTTTGTTCTTGTTTTTTGGCACCACTATAGTTCAGCTTTTAGGTGCAGCTGCAGACCATCGGCAGGACAAAAAGAATCGTCATTCAGAAGTGGACTGCTGTTAAATGTGTGGGATGTGTGATATGCGAAATCAAACTCCCGTGTTTGTGTTTTCCTGCCTTCACCCTTTCTTGTTTGTTTACTGTGATAAACAGCCATAGACCGCGAATCAGGAACACCACCTGTTCAATAACCTTCACTTTTCCTGTCTGGATTGTGTTTATGTCACGACATTTTCGAACAGTGCTGCAGTGACGATCAGCTAAGATCCCCACCTACACTGAGGGGGTAGTGTCTGCAGCAGAAGGAATATAGAGAAAATTGCTGCCATTACTACCAAAAACATGCAAAGTTGAACTGAATCATACCACACAGGGAAGGCTAATGTGCAAATAAGAACCAGTAACTAATGCAGGACATTAAACATGGTTTCATATACTTGGCCACCTGATTCAGCTGTCTCTCCACAGTTAGCTGTGGACTGGTGGATTACCACAAAAACATGTAGAGAGTTTGATGAGTCATCCTGTAATGACTGGTAAAAATATATGAAATACAGTGAAGGAGCTGTAGAAAATGTTCCCTGAGCCCTGAGGTTTGAAAAACAGCCGAAGACAAGTGAATCTCTGACAGGAAGAACATCCCAGAGTCAAAAAGACAGAATTTACAAGATTTTGGAGACATGATGAGCTGTTCAGTAGGGTAGGAGTCCTCTTGAGGACAATCTCTGCAACCCCGCATATGAAAAAACCTTAAGAAGGGTTGGAAAAAATTGTCACTGAAAATAGAATAAGGATGAAAAATTGCACACTGTGTTTCCTTTTGTCCTGCAGCATCCGCTACATAAATACTGCCTACAAATGCGTAGAAGTCCCCAACCTGTAATTACCACACTTTATGGAAGGTGCCAACACGGGCGTACGGATTAGCACGCACTTTTAAGGACTAAATTATGCATTGCTGCGTCAGAGTCGATTCGCCGGTGTGTGAAAGATATTTTGGAGGCAATAAAGCTTTAATTCCAAAATGAGGTCACAGAATCTGACAGCTCACATAATACACCTCAGCACCGAGACTGGAAACAGAATGAAAGATAGACTGTCTGTCGCTGTCAGTGATAGAGCGTATTTACATTTCAGATCCTCTATGAAGAATACAAAGACACTTTTTTCATATACGCTGCGACTTCAGATATGTAATTGTGCTTGTCATCACCAACTAAAAAAAGCAGAAAAGTAGCAAATAAAAACCATCCACGCTGACACTTTTTCGCTGCTCTTCTTTCTTCTGTAAGTGGTAGTGTGAGTTGCAGCCTCAGTAACAAAAGATATCACTGTCATGCCGAACTGTCAAAACAATCAAAGACAGAAACGGCTGCGGGTAATGGAAACTTTTCAAACAAACTTTGTACCAACTGTTTGTGTGTATGCATGTATATATATATATATATATATGAATGGGAGTCACTATGTTATTGCTGTAAAACATTAAAAGATGATATCACGAGTTTTCCCTCCATTACATTTAGCTGAGAGGATTTTGCATCCACATCACAACATGACACAACCCAGTGGTCTTATAATTAACTCTCGAGGGGTTGATTCTGGGACTTCACTGCTCTTGATGACCCGTAGCGTCATTCATATCATGAACCCAAATGGGAACATACAGAGCCAACCCTAATGCCTCAGCTCAGAGTATCTGCGCATGCTGAACGCTTACGTTATTTAAAATCTGCACATCTAACTGTGTTGAAACTGCATTCATAACGTTGATAGATCAAACACTGCTGGATCTAATGTGATTTTGTCTTGTGCGCTTTGGATCGTGGTTTGAGGAAGGCATCCATCTCAGTCGAGTCGAGCAGCCGCCTCTACGTTTTTCAGTATACCGAAAAAGGTAGAGATGGCTGGTAGAGGTGGTTGTTACATTTACAAAAGTCTAACTTGTAATTTGAATAAAATAATTTGATGTTTCTATGGTGAACGTAATTAAATCATGTAGGATCTGTAAGAAATTCAATAACTTAATTTGTTCTTGTTGAGATAACGTGATACAATCTAGTAAGAGTGGTTAGTTGCTGGACTCATGAAATTCAAAAGATCACATGAGATTTTAAACTGTAAGAAAATCACTGAAGTCAAGACGCAGACAACTACACACACACCAAATGTATGCTATTGGTATTTATTGTGGTTTAACCTGTCAAGGACAAAAACATACAGAAATCATAGCTTTCCTACTTTCATTCAGCCTGGATTGGTGGCATGGTGGTTAGTGCTGTTGCCTCATAGCAAGAAGGTCCTAGATTCAGGCTTACTGGGCTTAAGCCGGGGTCATTTTTTCAGAAGCCCGGGGTCTTTTGGAGTGTAATTTGTTTCATAGTTAGATGCCTTACTGACAACTGTATAAAACAAAAATTGCACACATTATTTGAAGCACATAGCGCACAGTCGTAAATTCTCCCTAATTTTGGTATGATCCGAGCTCAGGCACTAGGCGACTGAGCACAGCACTTAGCATGTGCAGTGTTGCCAACTTAGCGACTTTGTCGCTATATTTAGCGAGTTTTCAGACCCCCCTCAGCGACTTTTTTTTTTCTAAAAAGCGACTAAAAAGTGAGAGCTGTCTATTTTTTTTTATCACTTTCATCAAATTTAGGAGCACATATACAGGGAGTGCATAATTATTAGGCAAATGAGTATTTTGTCCACATCATCCTCTTCATGCATGTTGTCTTACTCCAAGCTGTATAGGCTCGAAAGCCTACTACCAATTAAGCA
>NW_005187665.1:576815-593055 GCF_000239375.1 Pundamilia nyererei | reverse complement strand
ACATGGGAAAATCAAGAGATGTCAACCAAAACACCAGAAAAAGAACTGTGGAGCTCCATAAGTGTGGCTCAGCTTTGAATACAATTTAGTGCCATTTACAATTAAGAAATACAGATAGTTTCTCTCTTTATTCTTAAAGTTAACAAATATGTTTTTTATATTTATCAATCAAAAAATAAATAAACATTTAGTCTGATTTAATGTTACAATTAAAAAAGTGTTTGTGTTTTTATCTGAAGAGTTTGTAAATATCTGGTTTCAACTGTATATTTGATGATGTTTGTGTTTGGCTTGATTGTCAGCACAGAGAGGGAGAGAGAAGAAGAGACAGGAAACAAGAGCAGGTGAGACACACATGTTAGTCAAATGGTTGTTTGCCAAAACTCATCAGAACATGTATCTCGTACCTAGTGTTTCTTTTTAGATACCATTTGTTACTTTTCAAATTCTACATTTATTAAGTTATGCAGGCTTGTTTGCACAACAAGGCTAAATAATTATATAAACTTTTCTCAATCTAAATAGTGGACTTTGGTAGAATTAAAAAATAAGTGTGGTGCAGGTCTATGATGATTTTTAGTGCTACTATCATCTAGTTTTGATTCTGTCTTGGTTACTGTTGTAGTCCTGTTTTCATTCCAGATCAGTTCTGGGTCTGGTTGAATTGGGGTTTAGTCCTCGTGTCTTGATACAGCCCCGACTTTGTTCTGCCTTGCTGCTTAATTAAAACAACTAGTTTAAGGTGTCCTGCATATGTGATATATACTTTTTTCCTATATGAAGTCATTTTTTTTTTAAAACAAAACTCTAAACACAGCCTAATAAATCTTTCATTCATTTCAAAAGCATCAGCTCTAAGAGCCGTGCTTACAGAGTGCTTTGTAGTGAATCAGAAGGGTCGACGCCCATTGAGTGAGAGCCGGCTCCTCACTTCATTTCCTTTCGCTGCTCAGCTCTCACACAGTGGCTCAGCTATGCTCCAATCCCTCCATATTGTGGCCAATCACATGCGAGGATATAGGATAATATCATTATGTGAAAAACAGAGAGGGTGAGAGACGCGACAGTCAAGTGGAGTGTGTGTCTGTCCTCTCAGTAAGTGAGTGAGACAGTAGACAGCGGTGAGGAGGGCTGTGCGAAAGCAACAACACATAAATATGCCTGACACCCGTAAATGAAGCAGCATCTGACTGCAGTTTAAAGACTTTTTTGTCTTGTCTTGGTCTCAATACTCTCTGGTCTTGGTATTGTCTTGTTCTTGGTTTAGGTGGTCTTCACTACAAGTCTAGTAGAGTGTACAAGTACACACATACACACAGAGAAAGTGTCAACCCGACAAAGACAATAACATCATTGCTAACTGAAGTGTTATAGCCATTGAACACGCTCTCACTCAGAGCTAACACACACAATTTCTGTTACAGGTAGCTCGAGTTAGGACCAAAGGTAATCATTTGCATGGGCAGGTGGGCAGTGGAGCATTTTGGAGCCTGTCCATTGGAGAGATGAGGGCATGACACGCAACAACATCCTGACAGAATTCGTTTCACCGGGTCAACAGAGAACTGAAAAGCTCTCCCATCCTGGAGTCAGGGTGAGAGGCTGCTAGGTTGGTGCTCTGCATTTCCAGCAGGTGGAATGAGGATTATAAGTGCAGCATTTGACTACTCAAGCAAACTGCGTTTTCTGACCTTTGAGAAACAATTACAGTAGCGAGTCCTGGTGTTGAGTTGAAAGGTTAAACAATATGGAAGAAAAATTGAAAAAGCAAAGAAGACAATGAGCAAAAATGGGTGCCACATGGGTTGCAGTGGTAGGCAACTAATTCTAAAAAGCAGTAGAGACTGATCACAAGAACATTAAAAAGATCACCTGAAAACAATTCATAATAAAGAAATGTCCTTATGACAAGAAAAAAAAGAATGCACAAAAAAGCAAAAGTGAGAAGCAGGAGGAGAAGTCCTGGCTGTTGGAGGCAAAGTATGTTCCCAAAATAGTGTAAAGACAAGTTGTAATATTAAAAAAACAACTTTTGAGAACATCTGTTCCCAATGGATAATCGACATTCTTCTGAATCCTACGGTAAATTTCTTGAGTATAAACTCCAAAACAATATGGTTAGAAAAGTTGGAGTCTCATATGTATCTTCTTGTGCTACAAGCCGCAGTCGTCTTACCACAGGAAACCGCACAGGCGTTAATCCAAAGTATATCATTTGAAAAAGTCTCAGACAGGCTTCCAGCAGTCATGAATGAGTGATGATGATCTCGCAACCACTTTGATCTTTTTGAAGACATTCTCCTTTAGTCAAGACGAATGCATTTCCACACTGTCAACGTTATGACACTTTTCAACTGACAAGAGAAAAGTTTTGTTATGAAGCCAAAATATATTTTCAGTCAGACCTCTGACCCTGTTCTAACCACCTTTTGCTTACTCTGTTTGGCATCTTTAGCTTCTCATTCTTGCATGACAACAAAGCCCCAAGGAATAAAACTGGGCTTTGAAGTGATTTAAGGGCAGTGGCTGCTGACTGCATTCATCTCAAGATGTACGATGGCCTAAAAAGCATTTTTTCTCACATAAACTATCAATGAAAGAGGAGTGCAAATCGGGTAGTTACTCAAAATTTCCGCACAAATCACATTAGGAATATCATTATATGAACAATGCAGACCAAATTGCATATGCTTTTATTGAATCCTCCATTAATTATTCCTCTCAAACAGTTTCATCACCAAAATATGATTGTTTAGGAATATCTCCAATGTTTTGTTACGGTTAAGATATCTGCCACCTTTAGATAAGCTACAGAGAACATTTTGCAAGGTTAGAACCCCGAACATTATCCCCGTAGAAGCGTCCAAGACCACACTGCACTATGCACTGGTAAAAATGAAGCATCTCTTAATTTAAAACTCCATGACTGCAGAATCACTGGTTAAGGGATTTGAAAGCCATCACTTTAGACAGCTGAGCAAGGTAATTGAAACTGTGGTGTGGTTACCCAGAATGTATGAAACTTTAAACCGGCTCCGTGGAGATGTGTGATGTTTTCTCAAATGTGAGCAAAGAGCCAGGGAGCCACAGAGAGCGCGCCTGTGCTGTACAGTTGACTTTCCTTATGAGCTGTAACAAGTAGCCCTGAGCAACTAAGTGTCAGCCCAGCAAGCAAAAGATACAGAGCCACACACAGGGAGTGAGAGAGAGAGGCAAAAAGGGAGCTGAGTCAAGAGAACAAGAAGAGGGGGACACACAAACAGAATTAAAGAGAGACGCACATACAAACAGACTTGAGGGGGCAGATGCATATGTAAAAAAAACACAGCCAGTGTTGCACAGATTCAAGTCTTCATGCTATGTTTGGCTGTCTGTAATTATGCAAGGCTTCCCGCACGCTGCATGGCTCTGTCATCGCCCCGCACATCTTCACATTTCTTTGTCATTTTGGTATTTTTCCCAAAGCCTTAATCAACGTGGCTCCCTGCTTTAAACGTTTCTAACAATGTTCACGCTTTAGTCACGTTAGTCATTTCCTCGTTGCTGCTGCATTGTGGCGTTCTCTCCCCCCCACCTCGCCAAAGCCAAGATCATGCAAGACCGATCTTCCTACAGGGACAGAGGGTGGAGAAGAAAAACAAACAAACAGAGAATCTGATGGCAGGGTTAATACGACTGGCAGTGAGCTGCAGTATCTCTGACTTTGTATTCTGCTGCTGTCAAATGCTGCTGCTTTAATTGGAACTGAAATAAGCCAAACACAGCAGCCGGCTCTTCTCAATCTGACCCCAAAACAGCAGACACTCACTCTCTCAGCCTGTACACGTAGCCGCCCCCACACTCCTGCACTCACGCGCTCCAGAAGAGGCGGAGAAGTCAAGAAAGATGGAGACGAAGAGAGAAAGTTGGAAAAAACTCAAACGTATTGCAGGATTTACCAGCTGATAAGATGATGGCTACATTTGATGGCTACATTCGTTACCTTCACTCCACTCACTGCTAGCTCTCCGTGTTTTAGATGACTGCTCCAATAGTATTGGCCCGACTTCGACTTATATAACGGCATGTTCCATCCATTCACCCATCCATTTTCTAACGCATCAAATATTAAAGTGTTCTGAGCCCCAATCAACAACTATGAGAGGGGGTGGCATCCATTTATTTTCTAAAACAATGATAATTATGTGCTTGAAAGCCTTGGCAATATTGTTTCCCATTTAGCAATCACAAAGACAGTTGGCCTGAATTGATTTAAAGTCTGGTGAATTGGATTGGATTGTTCATTGTGTCACAGAGGGAGCGACAGGCCAACTAATGGCAACGCTGAGTGTAATAAATGAATTCAGCTGTTCACAGGTGCCAAATGTATTGTCAGGTGTGGCTGATTAAAAGGTGGGACCTGCATGGGAAATCAGAGCAACGGCACTTTGTAAATCTAAATGTAAATCTAATCTGACGTACCATTAAAAGCAGATAGTGCTCTGAGTGAAAAATGTGTGGGAGAAACGTGACAGATGGTTTATTATGAGCCTGCAGTCTCTCAGAACTCTTGATTAGTTGATTTTTTTGCTTCTTTTCTGAAGTTACTGATTTCTAATGTTCATGCAGACGTTTTTATTGCATGCTTGTGCTGGTGTAGCAGGGAAGAGTAGATGTGAAAGCAATTGTAATGTCATTCTAGGAAATGTCTTTTCAATAATGCTTTGAGTGTGGTATTTGTACTGCTAAATACCAAGTTATAGTTAACTTACTTGCTAACTGTTAAAAATAAAACCACTAGAAATGCATGGAATGGTTCAGGAACCTGCTGAGTCCGCCTCCACATACTTTGGCCTCTCTATTTACCAAGCAGACCTTTTTCCTTGACTATTTGAGCCAATATGGATGACCCGTAGCTTTTGTGACTTCCCTGTTGGCTTTTGAAACTTGTTGCAGTGGGTTGTAGTTGCTGCTTTAGACCATTGTTTGGTGGAGACCCTCATAAAGTCTAATGCAAGAACTTAGGCACAGAGTCAGGTTGAGCGCCTGAATGTTCATCTGGCTCATAATCAATTCTAATTCACAAGTTATTGTAATGTATGAAATGCAGAAAGAAAGTGAATGTTCCAGGAGTGATGACAGCCGTCTGTGATTTCGTACCTCTAATCTTAAACTGAGTGACTCGAAACACTGACAGAACTAGAAACACAATAAGGTAAAACGATAAAATTAAAGCAGAAACCAAACCTCTGCGTTATACAAACACGAGACCACGAAAGAGACATACTCCAAGACACAAGTACAAACTCTTACAACTGTGTTTTGTCTTGATCAGTTTCTTTAGCTGTTAAAATGAGACATTTTTCCACACTTTTGGGCTTTTTGGCTTTGATAACATATGTTTGTTTGTTTTTAACTTGCACAAAGTTGATTGTGTTTATTTTTCTTTGTTTTCTTTATTGAACATAAATGGAAATAACTAATATTGTGAAGAATATTGAAAAAAATATGTTTTTAAGTGTGCAAAATTACGTTTTTTTGTGTTAACACAAATGTTAGTAATAAACAGTGATAGAATTAGTATTTATGGAAATATTGATTTGTGTAAGTTGAATTTTAATTATCTTTAAAGTACAAATAGGAATAGAGAATATGGCTATGTCTCTAAATGTGACATTAAATGATGACATGAAGCAAAAACACTTATTTATGATCATGATTATTTTTAATACTTTCACTTGTTTTTCTATAACTTACACATTTTGGACAAATGTGAAGGACACATTTAATCGCTGTATTCGTTAAATACCTTTTAAGATCAAAGGAAAAGAAGATAAATGTATGATATGGTACATTTCATTGGTAGTTAAAAAGATAATTAACATTATATGCGCACACTTATTTTCACTTCATTTAATTACAACCTTGATATGCTGAAATTGGTGGTCTCAGAAAATCATTAGTGAGAGAAAAGAAAAAGAAGGGGAAAAAAGAAAAGTGTGGGTGTTTTTGACCCCTGACTTGTAAACTGACTTGTTTTTTAAATGTATTCATTCAGTCAACTGTAATTTGCACTTTAGTCTTTAAAAAGAGCAGTTTTAACTAATCACTATAGGAGACAGGTTAGCTGTTGTGGAGAAGGAACATAAAAGCTTCAGATGAGGCTGATAAATGGTGGCAATTGAGTGGAAAAGTCACTGCTCCTGCAATACTGAGGAGCTGTAGTGGTGGTATATCAGTTCACCAGGAGACTAATATACAAAGAGACTGCGGAGATTGGCAGGATTCAATTATGATTGCATTGTCTTTACTTGTTGTTGAATGTATTGAATTGCTCTGTCGGTTAGACGAGTCTCTCTTTAAATTAAATCTAAGGAAGTAAGACATTTAGATTAAATCTGAGATATTCTTTCTGTTTCCAGTTTCCAGTTTTTGCTAACATTAGTAATAAGAACCTCTGCAGTCAGGCAGTGATGTCAAAATGAACTTTTCTGGCCTTTTCCTTATTTTTTCTTTACTTAAGGATTAGCAGTAAAGTAAATGAGATGTATCAAACACATTTTTATGCTGTACGTTTTGTACCGAGGCAAGTGTTTAGGTGAAGAAATAAGAGAATGCATGAGGATACAACTGTTTTTGTGGCTGATGCTGTACTTATGCACACCGGCATATAATGAGGCATGGCAGGTAGTTGGGTACATACAGCAAAATAAAATTCTGTCTGGGCAGCTTCATCTAGAGGAAAAAAAGTGGACATAATGCGGATACTAGAAGAATCAGAAATGAATAGGATTCATCCTCTGGGACCAGACTCACATCCCTAAAGCCACGCTGCCGCAAAGCAAGTCATGAAGGTCAAGTAGAAGTCAGAAGCTGGAGATTTACCAGCAACTTCAAGGATGCCAGGACAGAACTCCCAGCTAGTCAGCAGGAAGTCACACAATATGAGTGTGAAGTAAGAGTGGCTAGCAAAAAAGCTACTTACTGGAAGAATAACCGGTAACATATGGGAAGAACCCCTCCAGCTGACAATCAGGTCCCAGAGAGCGGGCTGTTCCCTGGTGGTTTACTGACTGACTGACTGGAAATAAGGCACTTTGGAGAGCTGATTTAAAACAGCATCCATCAGAGAGACACACAAAAACACACACAAACCCTCTTACACTGTATCTGTGATAAAGCCTCCACCATTGCTGGCTCATTTGCTGATCCAGCCAGAGCAATTATGGATGTGTCCAATCGCCATGAATTTCCTTAAGGTTAATTAATTTTGTGCAGTAAGTCTTGACTCTATCAATCCATCAGGTTTTATGTGCTGCCTTTGCCCACCTCTCCATCTCCTATCATTTCTCCTTTAAAGGACATGTATAGATTCTAGCTTCTTCTTTTTTTTTAAACCTTTTATCCAGTCGTCATGAGAGCTTGTCTCTATTTTTCTTTTATATTGCTTTTAATCAGCTCCTGAATACAAATTTAATCTGACCTTTCATAGTGGAAATAAAAATCCAGCTTCCGTAATATAAACTCCTTAATGTGACAATTAAAGACATGAAACGGTCATACATCAGAAATGAACTGCTGCACAAACAGGATCTAATATTTGATAATTAGTATCGAACAGATGATCTAGTGATGTTTTTAATCCCTTATCTTATAGTCCCTCTGACAATTTAAGCATGGTGTGGCATTGAAGAGGGATAGGGCAGCGAATTAGCGGCAAAGCACGGTAGATTTCCCCGTTAGAGCAGAGAGATGGCTGGAGAGTGAGATTTAGATAGATGGAGTAAGAGATCGTTCCACCTCAGGAGGCCTGCAGTTTAATTGAGTTTATGAAGCAGTGGATGGAGCAGATTGATGGGGGACATCTATCTAAGAGACCTCTGATCCCTCACTTTCCATCCTTCACCTGATCTTTTTTTGCTAACTTTCCCTTTTCTAGCACTATTCATCTCATTTACTGTCCTGCCTTTTTTTAGTGCAGATTTTGAAGTTTTGTGTATATCTGTCAAGCTTTATTCGTGTCCTTTGTATGGATTCATATACACACATAACAGTGCATTCGATTTTTATACTTTTTCAACCAGCTGCGCTCTTGACTATCAAAGGTCCTCTCTTTATAATCTGTAGTAAAAGTAATCTTTTTTTTATAGGTATACAATTTTTATGGTAAAGTAACAGTCTTAGTATTTGATTTTACGCATGATATTACAGAATTTTACCATTTTTATTATCACGTATAATGACACTCAACGTACTGTGAAACTTGTATACTGGTGTAACGTGTAATCACAAAAGATTTCCTTGATGATATTTACATCAGTGTAAATACAGCAGATTAACCAGAGCTACATATTCCATATATTTGTAATTTTGTTTTGTTCTCTGTCACGATAAGCCTCCGTCTTCACAGATGGCTGTAGAAACTTACTCTTGTACCTCTCTCCTGACCTCCCCTGTACATGCTGATGATGATTTGAACCTAAATCGACATTAATTTGTTTAAAATTTTTACATTTGGATTTATCTGTTACCACTGATTTTCACTTCAGTTCTCGTGTCATTTAGCATACATCAGCATTTTCTCCCTCCTTCCCTTCCTTAAGTACTATCAAACAGACATTCTTATGTTATTCAAAACCATTAATAAGAGATTTAAAACAAAAACACAACCTTATAACAATGATTCAGCTGAAGCTGTACTAATTTGTCTTTTTAGGTTTAGGTTCTCACTTAAATGCTGTGCCATTACGTCTGCTCAAAAATCAGAAATATCTTATTTTTATTTAATTAGTCCAAAGCATAATTAGCCCTCTCAACCCATTACAATATTGTCTGATCTGGTCTTACTATACTTAATTATAGTAATTATAAAATAGCTAGTCAATAATTAACAGTCCACTTACAGGGAAATTTCAAAGTAATTTTTAAATACATAAATGCCTCCTCTTTCTTTTTTCGGTATAGGTCTCCATTAGGTATTTTCATTATTGTATTGTTTAACACATGTACTGAATAACTGCCATATTTTATTCTGTATTGTTTTGCAGTAATATTACAAATCCATGCAACACCCACGCACACTTGAACTTATTTTGTCAGCTTGTTACCCTCCAGACTGTGTGTTGACAGCTGGTTGCAGACACACCAGATTGACGGAGCACTTACTGGACAGGCCTGCAGAGCTGCAGATGCTTGGGTGTGTGTGTGTGTGTGTGTGTGTGACTGATTAGGCTGTGTGGGCTTTTACAAGAGAAAAATGGATTGACTTAAGAAAAAGAAGGAAAAAGAAATGTATGTTTGGGCCAGAAAGAGGGAAAATGATATGCTAATGAGTGCATATTGCATGAATAAAAGAGCTGGAAATGTGTGTATGTATGTGTGAAATGCCAACGTTTCTGCCCTGAGTGTCTTTCTTTTTGTTTGTGCACATGAATTGACAGATGATGATATACAGTATAGCACTGCTGCTCATGTGATTATAGGGCCCGCTCTGCATACATTTGCTTTGATAAAGCAGTTGCCAATATGCATTCATTCAAACCTGAACTTTGTTTCATTGGGTCTTACAAAACAGTGAAGAGCAGTCAAAACAAAAAAGGCACAATTATCATAATTATGCTCCTAATGATAAAACAGAATAGTGGGAGTAAAAAAATGAAATAAGTAGTATGGGTCTGAAGGTGTTATGAAACAGCTTTGTTGACTGCCCACTGATTGGAAATGAAAGGCACTAAAACCCACATGCTTTTGGCTCTCACTTAGCCTACTGAATCACCAGGCTCAGCACTTCCTCAGATCTCCATGGCCCTATTTCCAGCTGCGTACTCCCCACTAAACCACAGCATTAGCTGGATTAACCTACACACTCCTGCTGTCTGTCTCTCTCCTGCAGCACCAGACTTAAATCTTTCCTCTAGTTCTTCTCATGTCTGCCTTTCTAATGTTACATTCTGTTAGTTCTGCATGCCTCTTTGCCTTTTTCCCCTCTACAGAGCTGGAAATGTCATCTCCCTTTTCTCTCACATTTCTTTTGTCCTTCCTTTCGTCTCCTGCTATTATCTGACGCAGTTTCATTCCTGAGATCATTCTCTTTTTTAACAATATTTCTCCAGAGAGGGAGTATTTCCACCCATTCTACTTCCTCCTCCAGCCCTTCTCTCCACCTCCTCTGCCCTTTTGATGTTTTTTTCCCCTCCTTCATTCATTTGGTTTTCTGTCCAGTCATTATCAGCTGTGGTGAGTGACAGTTCCTGTCTTATCAGGTTCTTTCAGGTGCTGGTTAAAATCCATTCTCTGGTGGGATGCACAAAGGTGAGCTGGTAAAATGCCATGTGCCGCCTCCATATTGCAATGGGAAGACTATTTTGGCTGGACATACTGCACTAAACGTGCCTTTATTTTTTCTATTTCAGTTTCAGTCGTTTTTATTTGACTATCAATTCTTAGACTGTTACTGTCTCCCTGCTGATGTGCTCTTAGGCATTCCTTTATTTTAAGTTTACCCATAAATGTAAAAATATGAATGCTACATTGGTTTTCCTAGATAAAACCAATCAGTGTGAAAGCTCTACAGCAGCTAACCAGCACGAACTAATAGTTTGTTGACAAAATGCAAGTTTAACACAACATATTTTTGCTGGGTCTTAAGAATATTTGCATTGCTTTTCAGCCATGTCTCTGGTAAATATATGACAAATGTAAGTCACGGAAACTTTGGTCTCCAAATGTTCAAAGATAATCATCATGTTGTTGCTAACATTTTGCTTATTGCCTGCTAATTGATGACAGTAGCAAGATTAACAGCCAAAACAGTGCTGCTGTGGAGTGTAAAGGTAAAAACAATAAGCCTAACAGTATTTACTCGTTCAGCTTGAAAAGCTGTTAACCATGTTACTGAGATACTTATGGTTGCTTGCTGTTGAGCTAGCAATCTTTGCTTTTGGAGCACCCGGTAGCAAGTGCAATGCACCTTTCTTTACAAACGTGCCCAACAACTTCTGTAACTAAACTTAAAGTAAGTGTCCTTTTTCACAGAAAACAAACTTAACGATAGCTTCTGTTTTGCTGTCCTTACGCTGTGCATGCTGCCTCACTGTGGCTTACATGGGACACTTGAACTGAGCAGAATATTTGTAACGCCCGTACTTTTACCGACTGTGACCACTCTGAACGTCTGCTGTGGAAAAAGGGTCGCTGCACAGTTTCGCTTTTGCTGCTAGAGTGCAGAGTCCCTGCATTAGCATTAGCAGTGCGGCTGAATAAGTAATGGTAATGTAATATTCCAGCATCCTCTGACCTGAATAAGAACATTTATACACTGGTACTGAGCCCCAGGATGACTGCCAGGGGCAAGAGAGGCCGAAAGAAAGAGCAGGAGAGGTGAGAGAGAGAGAGAAAGATTGTGGACATGGTTTGTGGCATTTGGCTTTTTGCTCTCTGTGATGGATTTGGTCCAAACCCTTGAGACACACAAATGAACTGTGACACCTATGACAGCTGGAGATGATGCCCACTGCCCTGCCAGCTTACTCACACACACACACACACACACACACACACACACACACACACACACACACACACACACACACACACACACACTATATTTTATCTCTGGACAGCTGTTTTCAATTTCTAAGACTAGTTCAAAACCCCGAGTTTAACTTGGCCATGTGACAGTGGTGTTTTTAATGTTTCTAATGTTTATCTTTATTTAGTAGCAATATCGATGATAGACATCCACTGAGTGCCTATATTGTATGTGAATTATTATTTGTGATTGCAGTTGTATAGAGTTATTATTGTGTTGTCATATTCACAGATGTGGTGTCTCTGATTTCATTAATATGAAAGTTTCCTATAACTTCCATTTTTTCACATGTATAAATAAAAGTCCAATTTGTTTGATTTGTTACATTTGTAAGGGAAAAAACCATCATAGTCCCGTAAAATCAGTCAAAGGGGGATTGAGTTTACATGATTATATACATACAGGGACAAACATTAAAAAAATGATTTGACAAATGAAGATTTAAACAGGGAGTGTCAGTTTTTTAGGACTGGGTTCCAGTTTCACACGCCAAGACTGAGGGCTGCACAGAAAAAATGCCCACATCAAACACTTGACTTTTTCCCAAGTGCCCCAAATATTTACCTTTATTGAAATCTAGCTTATTAGGTATGCTTGGTTTGTGTATCTGAACAAACCAGCCATTTTTGCTTACTAAACAAAGAGTTCATTGCACCCAAAAACCACACAAGGGTTAACAGCACTCAATGTAAATAAATTACAACTAAATTTTTTAAGCCTTTTTGCAATACCAGGAGGTGGAAGTCATTTATTTCTGTGGAGAGTGCTTTGTTAAAACTTCATTTATTTTATAAGACTAGCTGTCCCTCAGTAACTTATCTACATCCTGCTGTACCTCTCGGCTGGGTTACTTGGTGCAGGAATTGATTGTCTGTTTTGCTACTTGCACATTTGATATGCTTATTTTCCTCCATTTCTTTTGGCCTTGAACATAAAGGACCACATTAGCTGAATATTTGTATGCACACGGGGCAACATTATGAATACAAAATCTTGTTAGAGTATTGCCCACCATATGTCGTCATAATCTTGTTTTTCTCTAAGTCACTTTAATCCTCTTTATGTACCGTAACACATTTCTTCAGGTCGAAAATAATGAAAGGTTTAATCTACATTATGTCCTTTTTTCCCAGGATAAATGTGCGATCGTATTATCACTGTCAAAATTAATTAAGTTGTTAATTTAAAAGATGTTCAGTGGGTGCTTTGGGTTGAAAATAAATTGAATCAGACATTCTTAACTGGATTTGAGGATGTAAGGACATAACCTACTGTAGAAGCAATTAGTTACAGTTTTTCAGTTAAATATAGTGAGGACTGAATCCAAGTAACTATAGGAAGAAGTGCTGTTGAATCTGTAATTATGTTTTTTGTTCTATTGTACCTCTCAATCTCACGCACTAGCTCTGGCTCCTTCCCCACCCAAGGTCCCTGGGTCCCTCACCCAGGTACCAATTTTCCATGGGAGACCCTACCAGGGGGTGGAAGTCCCCCGATAACATAGCCCCTGGGATCCCCGGGACACACAAACCCCTCCACCACAATAAGGTAGCGATTCACGGAGCGGTCAAACCAAGTTGTAAAAATATCGTATTTTCTGCACTATAGGAGGCACTTCAAATCCTGTTTCTCAACAATTGACAGTGCGCCTTATAATCCGGTGCGCCTTATGTATGAATTTTGGTTGTGCTTACTGACCTCGAACTGATTTTATGTGGTACACGGCGCTCAAAAAGCTGTCAAAAAATGTTTTACTACGACTTTGGTAAGCTACGACGTCACACCGCTTGATGGATTGTCGGAGCGTTATGGCTCACGGAGTAATCTGGGTCCAAAATGCCATCCGCTTCAGTTCCCAAAGTTAAACGGACACTGCGACATCACCGAGAGTTAAAAACTGTCTAAATTCTTTCATCTTTAATAAAATGATCAGCATTGCTGCTTTACTAGGTGTAACAATTAAGTTTAATATCCAGGCATCCATGAAAACAGAATTTCCTAAATTTAAGTTAGCTCGCTCGTTTCCACCTAAACATGACATACCATGTTCTGACTGCAAGATTTCTTAAAATTTTAAAACGTACAGCTCTGTTATCACTTCCAACATAAATGAAGACAGAAAACTAAACAGCAGTGACGTTTGTAGGGTTACTGAAGTTGGGCTAGCTGGTATATAATGATGTGCTACGTGATCGCTAGTGACACAGCTATGTTAGCATAACATAAACAGTGAAGCTGGAGGATGAATGCTAACTTTGTTCCACTCGATAAAAGTTAACGTGAGGGTTCCCGATGGTTAGGGACAAATGCAATCGCATGGCAGGATGCTGTAAACGGACCAAACTTCAGTCAGGAGAACAACTGAGATAATCCATCCACAATACGAGGTTAGTCATTAATATACTGCAACAACATGGGAATAGAGCAGCTATGAGAGAATTCGGCATTAATGAATCAATGGTTCAGAAGTGGAGGAAGCAAGAAGAATGAGTTGAGTAAATTTTGACTTATCTGACTGTTTTGTTTCGCTTAATGCGCCTTATAATCTGGTGCACGTTATGTATGAAAACAGACCCGTTGATCAACAGTGCGCCTTATGGTCCAAAAAATATGGTATATATATATAAAACAAAGTGAGTTGGTCACTCTGGAGTTCTTCAAAATGAAGAAAAAATTGGTTATTGGAGTGCAGAATCATTCTGTTTTATTTGACCATAGCTAACAGACAGTTCATGCAAATTACTAATTGAAATTCGGTTAGCTTGTCCTGTGAGTGATTGGTTGTTGTCACTGTGACGGACACGGTAAAACCATTCCTCGCAGAAGCATCAGGCAGCCTACCGTGAAAGGTGGAATCCTCCCTAACGTGCCTGCTGAATGTGACAGAGCTGCAGCGTGTGTCTAATGTTTTGATCGATATCTGATAGAATGCATGCAGGCTACTGAAAATGTGTAAAGTCATAATATCTCTAAGGTACCACAAATAAATAAAGGCAGCTTATACAGTTGCTCAATTTTGACATGGCTATAACATCATAAGAATTAATCGCTACCATATTCCATTAATGCAATTTGGACATATATAAATGGTGGTCACATAAACACAGGTATGCTAGAATATATCAGCACCCCCTGAGCTGTGAGTCATCATTAGTGTCAGCCTCAGCCCTTAACCAAACTCCAACCCCAGACAATCAGAAAAGATAATTTTGTTTTTACTTGCTAATACCCCCAACTATTAGCAATTAGAAAGAAAACCATCATTGTAATTAATATAATTATGTAACCGACATTTATTTTTTCAACTAAATCTGGTTTGCCATTTCTGAGTTACGGAAGTCTTAGAGTATAGGCCTCAGAGAGTAATCCAGGACACTCTAATAGGAATAAAAACCTTTTCACTCATATTATAAGACATAATAATACATTTTCTCCCCAAAAAATAAAAAGGTAAAGCAAATAAAATATGGAATAATTAAAGTGATATTCTTTGAAATAATGCACCATACTGTCAGTGATTGATCCACTGTTAAAGGTCAAAGCTCTGCGCTTAAGGCACTAGTTCCACAACAAGGCAGCTACAGTAAGTGACCTTTCTCTCCTTGTCTTACTCCCTCGTCGCCTTTGTAGCTGTTCCTCTGGCATGACATTCATTTTCCTGGCATGCTATGCCCAGAAAGTAGATCCTATATTGTATGGATATTATAGCATTAGTGTTTATTAGTGATACAAAGCAATTGGTTTGATGTGAAAAATCTATTACAAGGGACATAAGTTTTCACGTGTGTCAACATAATGGACCCATTTCAAACACTGAATTCTTACAAGTGATGATTTAATAACCCCATATCGTTAGCTTCATAGCATAAGTGCCTAAGTCATTTTTTGTGATGACATAGGCAGACGGACAGGATGATGCAGCAGTGGTAGGGGAGTAAAGTTAGGCAAAAATCTCAATTTGACCAAAAAATGACTTAGGCACTTATGCTATGAAGCTAACGATATGAAGTATTTTATTTAATGCCATTGATGTGTCGATTACAGTGATTGTCTGTTACCATGACTGGCTTGTCCCCCCCTGCTTCTTTATGCTGCCCACCAAACAGTCGAACCATGTGAAACTGTCAGAGTAACAGTTTTGTGTCATTCTGATTTCAAGACATTGCCTAATCTAAAAATAAACAAAGAGTATCGGCTCTGTACACCAAAATGTGTAATACTTACAAACACTCAAACCAAAATTCAATAAGTAACAGTGAAAACAAAACTTTTCAGTGTATTTGTGTTGACCTGTTTATTACCTTTGGTCCAGTGGCTCAGTAGTAGTAGGTGGGTGGCAGATGTGAAGAACACAGGGTTTTGACCTTTCCTGTTAGAGCCTTCATCAGTGGCGTTCTCTCTCTCTCTCACACACACACACACACACACACACGCACACACACACACTGTCTTGTCTAGGGAAAACCATCTGCAGTGGTCATTAGTTAAATAAATATTTGCTCTTTTCCTAATTTTATGTTTCCTCTCATCAGTTATTCCTACTGAATTATTCATTTAAACACAAATACAAACAGCACATTCAGGAACACTGACAACAAAAGCGCAATGAATAATAACAATAACAATAAGTGACTATAAGTGTGACAAACAGTTAAGCCATTTCTTTGCATG
>NW_005187665.1:562979-576332 GCF_000239375.1 Pundamilia nyererei | reverse complement strand
GCGATTTAAAGATTCAAAACAATCACAGAGCAGTAGTTTAAAAACAAAGGGTTCACTACTCCTCAGTAGTCGGCCTTATTTAAATCCATAAATTAAAGAAAAGATAAACCCTTAATTTAGTAATGCCCCTTTTTTGCCCTGCCTGGGATATTTCTACAACTCTTTTATGAGCAAAACTTAGTTTGTAACTGTTTGCATGACACCCCTGCTGTGTGTTTTTTTGTTGTCTTCTTCTCAGAAACAGCGTCGCTTTCCTGTTTTGACAGCAAGTCTCTTTTGTTCTGTTTGTTTTTGTGTTAAACCCTGTGACAGGTCATCCTATCCGGGTTGCTCTAACTGAAATAGGACCTGATGTGGTAAAGACATTGATATTACCTCCAGGTGAGCCAAAGCACTGGCGCAACCTTGAATAGCTGCTTTTCACCTTTTGCTTTTCCCATACAGCCATACTTAGGTAATAATAGGTAATTGAAGATAATGGCCTAAGTGAGTAGTTTGTATTAAAAATCGAGATTTGCTCTCAAAAAGAATTGATCTTTTAAAGAGACGAGACAACGCAAACGGTTTCACATGCAGTCAGAGGACGTTGCACACTTAAAACACAGCACTGCCAGCTCGGTTATAACCCACGGCAAACATAGTCAGATCCCAAACAATGTCAGAACAAATTAAATGGCAACACGCTTCTTTGGGAGACCCAGACTTTGTTGTTGTGTGAGACAAGAAAGCAGAGAAGAGAGGCAGAAAATGCAGATATGTGAAAGGATGGGGTAAAGATTTTTTACTCTTTTTTTACATTCTGTCCTGCTGGTATGTGTTTTTGTTAGATTTTCTGACTTTCTGTATTTGGAGGTTTGAATGTGTGTCATTTACCAATAAACCTGAGAGAATATTCTGCAGGGATTCATGCTTGGGAACTCTAAACTGGGTCATATGAAAGCTTGAAGCAGATCTTTTGGCAGTTTCCTTGCTAGAGCTGCCACGAGTGTTGTTGTCAAAACTAATTAAGCAGGAAATTTTGGGGGAAACCTTAATTCTTGTGTAATCCTGTACTTATTTTCATCATCAGTTTATGACACTCAGTGCTTATAAGGGTTACGCTGGTGATGAAGTGCTATAATTTACCCTGCTCTTGAACCCATTTCCCTCCCTTCTCCTTTAAGTGACTTCGTTTTTGCAAATCCCAGGATGTTTTCTGACACCTGCACCAACTATGACCTTGTTCAGTTTTCCGATAGATTAGCTGCAGCAGTTGCAATAGACTGGAGGCTGGCAGCAAGTCAAGGATGAGCCCGTCTCTTGCCCTATGATGGGATAGCTTCCAGCCCACCGTGTTATTTGAATTGGACAAGTGGTTAAGAAAATGGATGGATGGTTACAGTAAGCTATACACCAAGAGTCTGGTGCTGGTCAGTTTGAGCTGCCTGATGAATGTACTGATTCTGTCAAGAATTCCAAGATCACAGTCACAAATCAATCTATCTTGTCCAGCTTAAACTGGGGAGTAAGGTCACAGCTACTGGTCTGTTTGAGGTGTGACGTTAGTGAAATGCTTCATCCTGTGAATTGACAGGTACTAGAAGCAAGTTCCATTTTAATTACAAAACTGCAGGAACTGTCTAATGGCATAGCCCTGCGACAGATTGGCGACCTGTCCAGGGTGTACCCTGCCTCTTGCCCTAAGACAGCTGGGATAGGCTACTGTTTTAAGCTACTGTGGCTAGTTTTTGATCTTTGGCACATTCTGTGTCCTTATGGATTGTTGTGCCTGGGCTACCTTAAATACTGTTAGACTAGGACATTAGTTTTTGAAAGCTCCTGCTCTATTCTGACCAAACAAAAGATGGATGTAGACTCTGGTTGTGAAAAATGTGGACGTATCTTCAATCTTCATTCTTGCTGCTGAGAAAAAAAACAGTGTTGCTCACTGTGAAATAAGTAAACACATTCCTAATAAATCTGTGTTCTTAGTTAATTGCTTAATTTACTTACTTAATTTCATAAATTGTGGTCAAAATTTCGGTAAAATTACTTACTAAAAGTATACTTAATTTGTGTGACTGCTTTGATACTGATGAGTCAGCAGTGTCTGCCTGATGAATATGCAGTGGATCAACCCCTCATACATCAGGTTTCAAACCCAAGGTGCTGACAGCCAAAATGTCGAACTCAAGGATACAATATGGGAATCTACCAACTATTTGATGGCATCGCAGTATCTTTCATGGACTCTGTGCAATCATTTGCAGTACCAAAATAAATGTAAAAAATGAGGATTTTATATGTTACAAACATACAAGTGTGTACAAGTAAACAAACATGCTATAACTGCTAATAAACATGCTTAACGGTGTGTTCACACTGAACGCGATAGACGCAAACAGAGCGTCAGGTTTACATGTAAAGTCAATGGAAAAGCGCGATGACCCGCGATTGCGGCTCCCGCGAAAATTCGGAAGCAGATTTGCGTCGCGAAAATGCCTGAAACGCGCGTCAGTCTAGCGCGTTTGAAGCGTTTGAAGCGTTTGAATCGCGAAGATACCGGTCTGGCACAACTTCCTCCCACATCCCTCCCACATTTCCGGTTCACCCGCGTCAAAATATGCAATTTTGAGGCGCGATGGATTTTTCTTGGACACACGTTGAGGTGCGAATGTGCACGCGTCAAATTAGGGGCGTTTTCGTTCGCGTCTATTGCGTTCGGTGTGAACACACCGTTACAGGTGTCTATTTCCAAATGAGGGTCATAGTTATGGGTATTTTTGTGCTGTTTTTTCTATTGGACGTGATGGTTATCAAAACCAAACATAATGAATTTGGCAAGCGCAGGAGACACGACACGAAGGAGATTTGTCAATCAGGCTGCAGAATGCAATGCTGTACGGTGCAAGAAAAGAAAAAGAAAATCAGCGAAAAAGCGAAGCAGTGACGGATGAGCGGGACCACTGTGTGCTGTTTATTAATAAACAAAATATATTCCTATATGACAACATACATAAAAGCAGAACGGTATTTGTACGTCAGTGGGAAAATAGCGGTGGCTTGCTAGCTTTTGTGCGGCTTCCCCGGGTCAGTGAAAACTTTCAAAAGAGAAATGAATGAACTTACCAGGTTGCCCGATCTCTTTACATATCTTCCTCCAAGCTCGGTCCTTTTTATTCCTGTCTCGGTACAGAAAGCAGCTGGTGTCGTACAGCTACGTTTGCTACGGCGTTGATTAGCCTTCCTTCCATTGAAGAATGAAGGGCTTTGGCTGGACCTGCCCCTTTGACTTAAGTCACAGCCACGTCACCAGGCTCCTGATTGGTTGTCGCAGCGCGGTTTGACGCTGGAGTTCAGATTTTTCCAACTCGAGCGGTAGACGCGTAACGCGCGTATGCACAAAATGCAACACAAAAACTCACGCGCGTGGTTTTTTTCACGAGTCAAATGCTCCAAACGCACTAGACTGACGTGCATTTCAGGCGTTTTGGCGACGCAAATCTGCTTCCGGATTTTCGCGGGAGCCGCAATCGCGGGTCATTGCGCTTTCCCATTGACTTTACATGTAAACCTGACGCTCTGTTCGCGTCTATCGCGTTCGGTGTGCAAAGGCAGACTTTTTCCTGTCTTCATGCAAAGTTAAGCTAAATTGCTGCTGAGTTTTTTATACTGTAGTATATACTCCATATGTCAAAGTTAAAAAAAGAAAACTACATGCTCTTTCAGTTTTATGTATAAGGACAGAAAAGAAATCATCTAAATTAGGTAAATACAAAACATATTACACTGTGTCATCAAGATGTAGAATCAGTGTGTAAAGAACCAAGAATATCCTCACTACTTCCATAGGAATTTAGAGGCTAAATAGCAGCCAGATGCTGCTAGTGAAGTGCACTTGATTAATTGATCATCAGCAAGTGTGAGCACGTCTATAAAAGCAGAAGTTTTGTCAGTTTGCGGGAGCATTGAGCTTTATGCCAAGGAGGGAAGAAATTAGCAATGATCCTAAGGAGGCAGTCTACTACCCATCAATCTGGGAAAGGTTAAATGGGCATTTTCAAGTATTAGAAAGTCCATAATTCATTAGAGGTTGTACTTTTTTAAGGACCAGATGATTTTTATTATATCCCATTAGGTAAAACTTTAGAATTAACTGTCTGTTTACCATGCCTGTTATATCATTTAGGCAAATAATGATGCTAAAAGGTGTGAGATAAACAGTTTCCTAAAGCAACATGACTCTTAGAAAGAAACAGCCAGCAGACACAGGTACGATTAACAAATGCTATATTTCTTGAAAGATTTATTCAAACAAGACACATGGGCCAATGCAGTATGAGTGCCTATAGACATTGTAGTTTGGCAGTCAAAACTTTATTATATAGCATTTTGTATGCGTGAAAATTCTGTTCATATCCCTTCATCCCTAAAAAAACAAACATAAAAACAAAAAATCTGGAGAAATTTGTCTTGAGTTACAGAGTGATGTCAGATTGCCCAGTCTGCTTTTATATATCTATAAAAAGCCCTTATGTAAGCTGAGTAGTCAACGAATTTCACAGCAGACAAATGGTATAGGATACATATAAACACAAGTATTACATAGCAATCCAAGGCAGCCTATTGCTGCCTATTACAAATTATTATGAGACGACGCATTACTTTTTTTTTTGTCTTTGTCTTTTCTTTTTTTTTTGCAGATGCAAAAGCTGTACAAGAAACCGCTGAGTCTTCCTTTCACTTTCAGCGAATGTGTTGGCAAAGCACTTGGATACAATGCAATATCATTTAACATTAAATATATGAGTGCATGTATACCGTACAAGCTTCAAACACATGGCATATAATGTAATTCATCTGCTTGACGTTACATTGTATGGCATGTGCTAGGTGATTGCGAGGGGCGGGGGCAAGGGGTGCGGCCATGAAATCTGGAAGCTCTTCAAAATTTTTCCGTTGGTCAATCATTGAAAAACACCGTACAAAAACGGACAGAAAACAAAGAAACAATCGAACCATACAACATAATCTATATATTGCTCGGGATCATGGAGCCCAAGTATGTCTACCAGGTTGCATTCAGATAACCTGCCGTAGAATACTTGATGATTCTTTTATAGAGAGGAAGTTTTACAAACAACAGTCAGTTAGCTCTGACTCGAGCGAGCAATGCCACAGTCTGTCGTAATCAGGAGAGATTGAGTAAATTCACTCTAAGCTGATGATCCAAAGCAGTCCCAGCATTCTCACTGTTTTGGATGTTTAAGCATCAGTTAGGTGTACTCAGTTTCTCCTGATTCAAGGCTTTTGGTCCTGCTTCATATCACAAAGTTGGAGACTTTGTGTTTAGGATATAAGTAGCGTTATACGTCTGTGGCTCTTGTGTCTTGTTTCAGGTGTGTGTGGATGTTGGTACATGTATGTCATTTGCTTGAAGGGAGTCATTAAGGTTCATCCATCGTTGATGTAAAAACACATCCTTCACTGTCCATTCGCTGTCCATTGGGAAATTAACACTGAAAGGTGCCATTGTTTTCCAGTACATCAGCAAGATTGCAGCTGTGATACGGATCTCACAAAATGAACAATTCAAGAAGCAGGCGTTCACAGCGCTCGCTGTCAGCCATCTCCGCGAGACATGACAGCTAACAAAATCCGAGCAAAGCTTTCAAGTTGCCAGTCTCTTTCACTTTGCTGGTAGCCTGTCCTCAGGCTTTGCTTGTCCTGAAGGACTAACTCTGCTCCTTAATTGCAAATCCTGGAGCCTGTGTTGGCATTCTGTTCAACCTCCGAGTTGTTGGGTAGCACAAGCTTCACGCCCTCTGAGGCCAGCCAGTGAGTACAAGGTCCAGTTCCTGATTTTGTTGTTGTGCAAATCAGAGTAAACACCATATTCGACTCCCAGCTACAGTCACAAAGCGTTTTTGATAGCTGGTTGCTTGAATGCACAGAGATAAGACCCAGAATGAATGTTTTTAGACCACCCAGACAAGTCAGAATGAAAAACAACCATCGCGATATCGGCTGTGTTCGTACAGCCACTTTTCTCTTTTCTCATCTCATCGCCTTCATTTTTTTGTCTCAAGCCCTCTGCACAGCTCATTCTTTCACTCAGCTCTGCGTCGTTTTTGACACCCGTGCCCTTATTAGCACCCAGCCTTAAACTCTGAGGAGGCTTCCAAATAGGCAAACAGAAAGAGAGAGATAGGGCGAGGGAGGTTTAGCGCTTATTGCTTCACTGATGCATATTGCTTGTTTACTCGCTGTCATTCCTTATTTATTCTCAACCTCTTATGCATTCCGACTGATTAGGGAGAGAGCCCACAGAACGGTTTGGTAGGGATTTTAGAGGCCAGAAAGCTTTTCATATGAAGTGACCCACTAAAAAATGTGGCACCTCGAGAAAATAAAAGTCAGAGAGATGGTGAAGCCATGCAAGAGAAGCTGCGGCACTGTGGTGCACTGAATACTGTGCAGTGCTGGCGAAAGCATAAGCACAGATGTGTTTGATGCATATTCACAGCATGCATATCCCATTGATGCTTTTGTATTCATGATCCCCATTCTCTACTGATCCCCTATTACAAAAGCATGCCATCCCCTACCACCAGTCCAACAGCTTGCCTAACAGGTTTTTCACATCTTGGAGAGGTAAAGTGGAGAAGCCATTGCAGCATTACAAGCGAGCATTATACTGCTACTTGATTCTTGCTCGTTAAAGTTTTACCCTGCTGCTCATTTTATTTGCTTGTGCACATTCACAGCTCCAATAAAATTGAGATGCAAATTGGGGAATTTGGCTGACTGACATTTCTGCTGGCAAGTAAAACAAACAAACAAAATCTTCTTAAAAATTTAAATCTGTCTTACATAAAATCCACTTTACTTCTTTAAGCTTGGCATCAGCAAATCTCCAGATATGAATAATATATTGCAAAGCATTTGGTCATTGATGCCACAGCTTGTGTTTGTGGATGCTAGCTTGTGGATGTGCGTATGAATGTAATCGTTTTTGTGTGAGTGCTTGTGCGGTGTGGTGTAGTGAGGATGAATCTGGAGCCTGCCATGCTTTGACTGGCTCTGTCATTAATTATAGTTTTCTCCTTGTACATGCTCAAACACACTATGAAGACCCAGTGAGGCTATCACGTTTACAACAGCTTGGAGCAGTGGGTACCAAACATCAGGGAGAGTGCTTCGTACCCACTGCTCAACCCTTCCTGGATATGGATGCACAAAGGGAGGTCGGGCAGTAGAAGAAAGTCTGCTAGGACACTACAAGTAAGAGAAAGCAAGTGAGATACAGAGTGAAAGAAGAGAGATAGATGGAGAGACAGAAAGGGAGGGAAAGAGAGAAAAAGTGCCAAATAATGTGTGACTCTGTTAAGCGGTGCTGTTTGATGAGGTTCCACCACCTGCCGGATGCGCTGTAGCATGAGCCAGGCATATGCACTGCGGAATAGCTGGTGTCCCAGTGATAACAAATGAAGGTGAATTCAATCAGTGAGTCAGACTGGCTGTTGGATTGGTCTATATTGAGGAGGAGGAATTGGAAATAAGTGGTGGGATGGTAAGGGATTTTGAAGGATGAAAGCATTATTGCGTTTTTTTATACTTAAGCTATCAAAAAACTGCTATTTGGCAAACTACTCAAGAAATTCTACTTTAAAAAAAACAGTATTTCTAGTTACTCCTCTGGAATAGCAATTAGGTAAAGGTACAAAAGGTGCCTTTTATGGTTGGAACTTTTAACATGGGCAAATTTCCATTATTTCCTTGTGTTTAGCTATTGTGCCTGTAAGGGTCATGCCAAATTTATGCTAGCTGACATTGTTGCAAAAATTTGGTGAAAATCTTCAAAAAGGTTTTTCTAAGATTAACTAAAAGTGAAAAAAGAGTTGATGGCTAACTACACTCATGATAAAGCTGATAACTAACATTTGTTTTGTTTAATGTATTTTTTTAAATGCTATTATTCATGGCTAGCAAGCTAGCTAAGAGGACACAACTTATAAATAAGATAAATTAACAATTAGCTGGTGCAGAACTCCTGTGTTCACCAAACATAGAGAGACAGCAAACCAAATTGAAACAAAAAGGGATTTTTTCTAAGATGAAAAGATAAAATTTATTTATTAAAATGTAGAATGAGCATCGATGGGTTTTTACGTTACCACGTATGATTATCAATGGGTATTAATTTCTACTTTTGGCCCTTGGTATAAATCGAGACCTGGTTAATTTTTTATGTCAGTATTCAACAGTTTGAAGCGTTATCTCCCAGAAATCCACTGATTTATGCTGCTGTGTATGCACGTGGAAGCAGTTATTAACTTATAGTGTTTGAGCACTTTGTTAAGAGGAAGTGAAGTAAACTGCAGTGTACTATGTACAGTTGGTTTCAGCCTTTCAGATTATGTTAGTTTTGCAGAAATATCTCCATGCATCAAACAGCAGGGAAAAAGGTTCCTGAATGCATCACATCACTCTCTTCCTACATCCAGAATTATGTTAATCGTTAGTGTCTAATTATGAAAATGTATCTTTGCAAATGTATGGCACCAAAAATAACAAAGCGGATTTCTGGGGTCAGAGAAAATCCATGTCTGTACTAATGTGCAGGATTAGCTGACTTTTCTGTGATGCATTTGTGAAATGGAAAGAATTCACTGACTTTGCAATGACATTTCGGGATGATCCCTTTGCCCCTTTTCTAGGTATTGTAACACATCCTCGGCTTCATGTAGAGGTAAAAATATCCACCATGTCACAAGAGACTGTGACTGAAATTTGCTGTTCAACATGCTGCCACAAATAACTAAAGGGCTGGCCTGTTCATTTGCCCAGTTTTTCGGATGGAGGTGGGGTTTTCTGTGGTCTCTTGACACTGCTGGGAACCTTGTATAATTTTTGACAAGTGTGTAGTATGTGCATGTGTATGCATGCTTCATTTTTTCTTATCTTTCTCATCTCACTTGCGCCTGGAATGAGATGAATCCCTCCCACACTATCCTGCCCTCCACTCTAGTATGAATTGCGAGGCTGATATCTCATTCTTTGGAGGGCTGGAGGGCAATGAGTGGTGACAACACAATGGCATTGTGTCTACTGATGGGAAGCTAGAGTCTTGGGGGACACACTCCTCTACCCTCCTCTCCTGTCAGTGTCAGAGTCTGGGCCAGTTTGAGGGGTAAAGCGTGTATGAGTTGAATTTGAACATTTGTACATAGTGGAAGGGCACTCGGCACCTGAGCAAAATGTCACTGAGGTACAAGGGGCTTGAGAGGAGACGGAGGAGAGAGCTGTGCCAACTGCCACTCAATTATTTAGAGACGCTGCTGGGTTCAAAGAGTCAAAGCAAATAATCCACTAATCCACCACCTTCACAGCTTATCTGCAACTTATCTGTTTTGCTTTAGTGGTCGTAAAAGTACACAAATATCACTCACATTATTGTTATTCTTGGTAACAATGACAAGGAAAATGCAGAGTTAAAAAAATTCCAGATACGATATTTGCTTGCTCCAGCACACCATTATAACTGAGGATATAAAAGATATTAGAACATTTCCCCTCAACTGCTCCATTTTTGTCTTCTGTCTGTTCATCAATCCTGCCCCATGTTCACACAGTGACCTCTGTTTTGCTGTTAGTGGCCAGTCCCTTGTGCTTGGGGTGCATATGCGGCGAATGGCCGTAGCCCAGCGGCTGCGAGAAGAGCTCGGGCAGCGTTTCAATGCTGAACTGCCTCTTGTTGGAGTAGGCCTGGCGCCTGCTGTTCTGTTGGTGCAGTGTCTGGTGCTGCTGCTGTTGGATAGGGTGATGCTGTTGCCCGCCAAGGCCCATGTGGGAGGCTGCCGGGTGCTGAATGTGGCTCTTACTTGGGTCCCATGCTTTGAAGGCTGAGCTGGAGGTGAGTGGGTGAGTGTTGGTCTTGGAGATCTTAGGTTTGGGGATCTGGGAGGCGTTGATGGTAATGGCTAAAGGTGCATGGACATCTGGTGGTGGGAGGAAGGGCTTGTCCTTGGGGTGGAAGTTGATAGGCTGGAAGGTGGGAGGAGACTGGCGGTGGGTGTAGTCTACCATTGGGTAGCTCTTGTAGTAGTCTCTTGGAGTTGTGTCTAGATGAAAAGGACAGAACAAGACAAAGACGTGGTTATATTTTGATATTATATAATTACAATATTACCATATTCAGTTCTATCCGGTCTTTAAGTGATGACATGATCTTGCTTCTGGGCCCAACCAACTCTGCGTTTAATAAGGCTGTTGTGTTTTGAACATGTTTTCATGGTTTGTATCTTGTTCTATTTAATCTCAACAAGCCCCTAAAACAGTCATCACTGTCGGCCTCTTTTGGTTTCTATTACCGCTATTCATTTTAAAGCTCAGTTTTTAAAACCTTATGATGTAACTACAGCCCAGCCCATGCCAGCAGTATATTAATGGCTAACCTCGTATTGTGGATGGATTATCTCAGTTGTTCTCCTGACTGAAGTTCGGTCCGTTTACAGCACCCTGCCATGCAATTGCATTTGTCCCTAACCATCGGGAACCCCCAACTTTTATCCAGTGGAAAAAGTTAGCGTTCGTCCTCCAGCTTCACTGTGTTTATGTTATGCTAACATAGCTGTGTTGCTAGCGATCACATAGCACGTCATTACATACTAGCTAGCCAAATTTCAGTAATCCTACAAAACGACACTGCTGTTTAGTTTTCTGTCTTCATTTATGTTGGAAGTGATAGCAGAGCTGTATGTTTTAAAATTTTAAGAAATCTCTCAGTCAGAACATGGTATGTCATGTTTAGGTGGAAACGAGCGAGCTAACTTAAATTTAGTAAATTCTGTTTTCATGGACGCCTGGATATTAAGCTTAATTGTTACTTAGGCTGCTGCCCCCGCGACCCGTAGTTTTCTATCTTCATTTGTGTCAGAAGTTTGATAGCAGAGCTGTATGTTTAATTATTTTTCTGAAATCCCTGAGTCAGAACATGGTATATCATGTTTAGGTGGAAACTAGCGAGCTAATTTCCTGCTAACTTCTAACTCTGTTAAATTGAATAAATTCTGCTTTCAATGATGCTTGGATGTTAAACTTAATTGTTACACCTGGTAGACAAGCCACATTTTATTACAGATGAAATAATTTAGACAGTTCTTCAACTCTTAGTGATGTCGCAGTGATTGTTTGACTTTGAGACCTGCAGCGGAGTTTGGGCCCAGACATGGCTAATGACGTTAGACTTAAAGACCGGATAGTGCTGTACTATCCTAAACATTTGTATCAGGCTGTCCAATTGATCAGTAACGGCAACAAAAGTAAATCAAAGACCAATACATTCATTACTGATCTATACTGTTTACAAGGCGCTTTATTACAGTCACTTCACTGTGTGCAAAAGTAGACATGGACATATGGAAATGGTCAAATTAACCCTGATTGTCATCAAGTTTCTCTTTAGACTCACTCACTATGTAACTGTGCCCATGTAACAACATATAATTTTCCAGTAAATATAGTGATTATTCATGTGTGGATATAGATGATTCAAAGGTGGTCCTAACAATGAACAAATGTCAAATATAGACTGTTTTTGGTTTGATATATGAATGTGGACCCCCACCACCAGACCACCACCCACCTCATATATTTTTATACTTTGAGCATTCAAATATTTATTCATTTTTTGCAATTTTTTTGAAGAAGCTATATGGTTTGTAATGTCAGAGAATATCTTTTTATTATCAGTCACCAAATTCCAGATAAATTAACAGGTAGCCAATAAAAAGAAAGAATTTGTGAGCATTTGTATGATTGCTATTTGCTCTTTGATCTGTGTGCCCGCTGACCATAGATGTAAGGCAGAAGAGACAAATAAAAATACAAGCAACAAACTATGGGGAAAAAGTGGCATGAGCGAGTCCCGAGCAAAAGGAGTGATTTGTAAAGAATAAAAATAGACCCGGTTCAGCATGTCGAGTCAGATTAGTGTGAGCTCTCTGAGTGGAACTCGACTCTGCTGTTTGGTCATCACCACCGCCCCCAACACCACCACCACCGCCACCACTTCCCTCATACATGCTCTGCCCTAAAGACACTTACAACCTTGTTTGCTTGGCCCTATTTTATTGGTCCCTTTTCCTGGAGAGAAAAAAATATTTGAAAAATATTCTGCTGTATGATTTTTATTATTTTTTCTTGCCCCTTCACCTTTTCTGACTTCATTGCTCTAAATCAGCCTCTCTTAAATGTACATTTCTTTTCCTCGTGACGTAACATCATGCTTTCAGCCCCTGTTGTATCAAGTTAGTCTTGTGCATCTGTTTTTCTCATTATACTGTTGAATTTGACAGTGGATGGCTGTGTGTGGGCGTTTGTGGCTGCAGACCCCAAATTTATTGATTTATTTACTGTATGAAAAGTTTAGCCAAGGGCCACTTTTCTGCTCCATAGCTAAATCTGTCAATTTCAATAATATATTCTAGCCAAGATGACTAAAACCATTTCCTTATGTTTGCCTTTCCAGAAAAACACCTGGAGGGCGAGTCTCACATTCACACATGTCAGGAAGCTGTCCAGCACTATCACAGTGCTGTAATTGCTTATTGAACTCTTTTGTGCGTCAATTGTGTAACTCTAGGGTACTTCAACAGCAGCTGTTGGCGACGAAGACAGAGTTACAGGAAATTATCTACTCCCTCAGAAAAATTCTCCATGCTGGCTCAAGGATTTAAGCAGGTTCTAGCATTTCTCAGTGCACCATCAAGTATTCCAACAGCACTACAGCCATTTTCAGTCTGTTAATTCTGTAGAGGAACAGAAAATACTTCAGGAACAAGAAATGAGTAAAGTACAGGCACTGGGGGCTATTTATAACAAATGATTAGCAGAAGAGTTCTGCTTTTATTTAACTTTGGCACGATACAAATGAGGATTAGTCTGCATTTCTGTGTCTCTGTCTGCAAATATGCACAAGTGTGAACTGTATGTGTGGATTCACACACTTAGCTCAATAATTTGTTGGACCTGTTTGGTTTGTCTGTATTCAATTTCATATTTAATTAAAGCTGCAAGCAGCCACGAGAGGGCCCTTTTTCTCTGGTGCGGTCCAGTCTCGCTGAACATCTCCTGTACCATAGGTGTCAAACTCTGGTCTGCGGGCCAATTTGGCCCGCAGCCTAATTACATTTGGCCCGCGAAGCCATACCAAATTACTATTAGAGCTGGCCTACTACCTATTACCTATTATACAGCTAGTATATATATTGTTTAGTATTAAGCTTTGCTTGTTCCATATTCAGTTTTCCAGCAAAACTTATTTGAGTCCATAAGAAAAGATTCATTCTTATATCTGGAGGAAGATTTTTT
>NW_005187665.1:555615-562147 GCF_000239375.1 Pundamilia nyererei | reverse complement strand
ACATGACATTTCCTGTTCCCACTAGGTGGCACTGTGGCCATTGTCAAATATTGCAGTTAAAGAGATGTGTGGTCCAGATCGGACCATGTATGTGGTAATAAGAACAAGTAAAAAAATTTACCAAAATGACCAAAATTTAATCTGGTGCCACGGCCACGCCCTTTGACGAAACTTCTGGTGCTTCTATCAGCAGTCATATCTTCAATAAACGCTGGTGGCGCGGTTCCACTGGCAGCCTTACATACCCATGCCATAACACTACCTCCACCATGCTAGACAGATGATGTGATTGGATAATTAGCCGTTTCTCTCCTTATCCAGACTTTTCCCTACTCATCATTCATTTTGGTTTCGCCTGTCCAAAGAAAATTATTCTAGGACTATGCAGGCTCTTTTAGATGGTTTGTTTTTTTGGTAAAGTCTAACCTTGCCTTCCTGCTTGAATGTAACCAGTTATAAACCCTCTGTATTTACATTCACGAGGGCGTCTCTTGATTGTAGATTTTGAAAATGACACGTCTCCTTAAATAATCAATTTCTTGATTGTTGATTATAATCACAGTATCCCTGCCCTTGGTATAAAGCACTTCAGCATGAGGCTAGCAGAATTAGACAGATACACTGATTCAAATGTTGCACACAAAGGGGAAAATACTGAGACACAATGAATTAAACACACCCTTGCTTCTCACAACAACTGCTGTTACTGTCCATTTGAGTGTTTCCACACATGTTGCCAGAAGAAGCACCTGACAGCAGGGTCCACTGTGGCAGTATTACCCACCACCGTTCCACACACTCTCCATCTGCTCTCTCTCTTTCTCATCCGCTTGTTTCCTGCTCTCTGTTTCATTTATTCCACACTCTTCAACAACATAAGCTTTTGCTCTCTATCCAGTGGCAGCTTGAAGTGATGCCCACGGGCCCAATCTGGGCCACTGCATTATAACTGCATAAATTGGAGCCTCCAGATGATTTCAGTTTGACAATGTGCTGCATTTTTGTGTGGTCTATTTCAATGTCATTTCATTATGTTTACACAGTTATTTCTGCTTCATAAAGGGCTTATTAACATATTGACATTGTGGGAAGGAAAGATCCAAGATCCAGTTATTTCTAGACCCACACACATATTTCCACTATGCAATTCATAATTTTAAAGCTCATTTTAAAAGAACCCCACTAAGCACATATGCCAAAATAAAGGGATATTTCACTCTAACATCAGATACATCTAGTTTTCCTCTAGCTTGTGTTTCTATTCATGAATATAGAGAACTTTGCCTAGTTTTTGGAGATACAAGCTTTAGAGATGTCTTCTCTCTGATGTAATATAACTCAATTGTGTTTGCTTGTTGTTACTAAATACAAAAAATATTTTAATATACATAAAAAACAACTCTGCAGCCCTGTCTTTATCCAGTAGAGATGACCCCATAACACAATCAACCAACCAACAAACCAACCAAACTTATCTAAAACCTAAACCTAGAAATGTTATTGTGAGCATTTTTACACAAGGTGAGGTTTAGGATGGGGGTGTTTTGCTACCTGTAGCACAAACCCCTTGTCAAAGTCAGATGGAGTATTCAGATAATTATTGTGTGGTGTGGCTGGCAAGTGTTGTAGGCTAAAAGAGACATGAAAGTTTCTAGATGAAACTTCTCACCACAAGGTTTGTGAGGGTTGTGATATCATATTACAATGCTGCTAAGTTTATAAGCTTACCTGTGGAGTAAACGCTCCAAGCACTACAAAGCAAGTGCCATTTAGACCAGTTACACAGAAAAAGAGCAGATATGGTAGGTAACTGCAAAATTAGGCAACTCACACCAAATTAATCTACCTGGATAAATAATAATACAAGTGTACTGAAAAATGCCACAGTTTCATTTTGGGGTGACATTTCTCTGGAGATTTGTCGGCTGCACATCCATGATGTTAATCTTCATTCCCAACACATCCCAAAGATGCTTTATTGGAGTGAGATCTGGTGACTGTGGAGGCCATTTGAGTACAGAAAACTCAGTGTCATGTTCAAGAAAATAGTTTGAGATTATTTGAACTTTGTGACATGGTGTGCTATCCTGCTGGAAGAAGATGGGTACACTGTCAACCAGTGTTGGTCAAGTTACTTGAAAAAAGAAATCTGTAACTAATTACTGATTACTACCCCCAAAAAGTAATCCCATTACTTTACTGATTACTTATTTTCAAAAGTAATTAATTACTTACTTACTTAGTTACTTTTTAAAAACACGATTTACAACCTGAATAGGTGATAAAGCGATCGATCTTTCAGCCCAATTCTACTTTTTCTGCATAATCCATCATACAAAATGTAATCCAGTGGAAAAGTCTCTTTTTAAAACTTGTTTTATTAGTTTTAATCTTTTAACTTTATGCATCAAGCAAAAATTTAATTATATGCAACATTCTCTGACTGGAAGAAATTTGTTTAATATTTAAACCTATTTTCTGCACATTCCAGCACATAAAATAAAATATTTTTTTGTGTGTTTACATTCACTAGATGCAAGTAACACACAGCAGAAAATAAATAAAATCAAAGACTAGCGGTCCTTTTGCTCTATTTTCACCTGTAAAGCAGGAGTTGGGTAGGCGGAGGTTTACCCTGGTGCAGGTGTGTCGCAGCGGGCAGTGGAAGAATCTGCGAGTTTCTCTGTGAATTTCCCATTACGTCGTTGCACACTCGGTGCTTGCTTGGAAGCTGTAAAAAGAAGTTTTCTTCCCATGCACAACGGACGCTAATGTTCCTTACAAAGTAAGTTCAGTACTTCCACGCTTTAAACGCTGCACGCTCATACTCTCTCCCGCACTCGATATATGATCCATTGTTGATCTGCACACAGCTGTTGTCACTAACGTCGCACTCGCTTACGTCACTGTCATGAGACATTCTCGCAAAAAATCACGGTTTTAGTAACGCAGTAACGCAGCGTTCCTACGGGAAAGTAATGGTAATCTAATTACCGTTTTTGCAATAGTAATCCCTTACTTTACTCGTTACTTGAAAAAGTAATTGGATTACAGTAACGCTTTACAAGTAACGCGTTACTGCCCACCTCTGCTGTCAACATAAAGGGATGGACACGTTTAGCAACAAAGCTCAGGTAGTCTGTGGCATTTACACAAGTTCAGTTAGTATTAAGAGGCCCAAAGCGTGCCAAGAAAATATCCCCCTTCACGATTAAACCACCACCCTGAACTGTTGACAGATGGCTGGATGGATTCGTGGTTTCATGTTTCTGCCCATCTAAGTGTTACAGCAAGAACAAAAATTCTGTAGTCTCAGTTTCCTATTCTTTGCTTATGGACAGTAGAGCCTGCGGACTTCTGGTGCTCTAGCCAATCCGCTTCATGGTTTGATGAGTTGCATTGCATTAAATTAACTATTTAAAATATTTTTATATATATATATTTTTAATAACATGACATCAAATGGAAATATCATGCTTGTCCCTTTTCACCATGTAAGTTACATTTCAGTTCACTGACAGAATTGGTAACTTCTGGCTCTCCAAAGCAGGTTTTACTTATTTAACACCAGGAAAGTCCAGCAGAGCTGAGGTGGTAAAACTGAATAAGCTACAAGAAAGAAGAAAATCCCCCCTGCAGAACATCATAGCTCAGACGTTCCATTTGTTTTGAATCAGAAGGTTTCCCCTTTATAGAAACATTGCTGAAGGAAATGTTAAAACTAGATTGCTATGCTTTTCCTCATTAGTCTCTACAGGTTGTTCACTAATTGCTGCATGTAGAGAAATTGCATCATGAAGTGCAAAACGTAAAAAAAAAAAAAAAAAAGCTAAACCAGAGGAGCTGATTCATTTTCAAAGCCAGACTTTGAGATCCCTCCAGTTCACGTGTCTAAAAATTCACAAAACCTTTTTTTCATTATTATTTACATTATGTGTCCTGAAGCATATACTGAAAGTTTCAACAACCACAAAGGGAAAAAAAAATCCAAATTGTAATCTTATGCTGTTCTTCTCAGAAAGCAGATTTTCCTGTTTCCACCCTAATTCTGCATTCACTGGATAATAAATTCATTCCAGTTTATACAAGTGTTGTAACTTGCATATCAAAACAAAATTCAGATTGACAGCATTTTGTCTGTACTCCCCTTTAAAACTGCAGGATTGTTAAAATGTAATTAAAAACTTCAGGCAGTCTTGGCCCGCAGTTTGGAGACCGAGTGGTTTGGCAAACAGTCCTTCACAGCCTCTTTGAGAAAATCCCTCCACCTTCTGTCTTGTGTTTTTTTTTCTTGCTGTAAACCTGACGCTCACTGGTCACTGACTTGCATTTAACTCTGTCAGTCACACATAGGTTTGTAATTGTTTATAAAAAATCCTTGCCTTCACACTCGATTCTGAGCGTCTCCTCTACATGTTCATCTGGTTTCTGTCCAATCACGTTCTCCCTCTCTCACCTTTAGCATCTTTGTCCCGTGCTCTCCCTGCCAGTCCACCCCTACTTCCTCCAGTACTTTAATTAAGTTATCAGAGCTGCTTGATCCTCAGTCCTGCTGCTACACCTGGCAACGGTTTGACGTCATAGAGTTTCCTGACCTCTTTGACATGTTTCACTCTTACACACAAATTTTAAAATCTAAATTTTTTCCCTTTTTTTTAACATCAACTTTTGTGTCTTGCTTTGCAGGATAAATTTTAAAAAGCAGAAGTGAGGTTTTACCTGCTGCAGGAAGTCCTAGTGTGTTAATAAAGATTTCAAAGCTTAGTTCAGATACATGCTGTTTCACCTGGCTTATGGTCAGCTGTCCTGTCCAAATTGTTGGGTGTCCTAGCTATGACTTTGCCCACACAGGAAGGATTTCTGGACCCACTGGCTTGTTTATTGCACAGTAAGAGAAGTGATAAGCATGTGTGAAAAGATGATTGGTCTGAGTACATTTACTGCCTAGCACTGTGCAAAAGTCTCGAGCTTGTATCTCAAGCCACTTTGTCAGTAGCAGCAACAGGCTATAGTTCCCATTTCTTTGGTTGTATCTATGAAAAACACCAAAGACAACAGACAGGCATAAATAAGTATCTATATATCAACAAGATGATACCCACACAGCTACAGGCAAAACTTGGCAGATCTTGGCCTTAAAACAACTGAGAAAATTGGACCAGTGGAGGACAAAATAAATAGTTGCAAGTCTTAAAAAAAAGTATCTACAGCAGATGGATTTAAAAGTCATGTGCTTAGGAAATGAGCAAAGACCTGACACCAGACCTGAGAGATGGAGTTTACTGTTCACTGTAGCCTCATCAAAAATGATCTCAGTGGACCTGTGGCTGTCAAGAAGCGAACCTTAAGGAAGGAAAACAGAGAAAAGCTGAGGTATGCCAAATTACACTCGAACTGTCAGTGGTCAGAAGATCAGTGGTAACAGGTCTGACGGGGTGACGAATCTAAATTTGAAATTTTTGGTTCAAATCTTGTCAGTACATACAGAGGAGGTCAGGAAAGAGGCAGCGAGCGAGTGTATAGAGCCATAAATAAAACACGGGGGAGGCTCTGTCGTGGTTTGGGGCGGCATCTCAGGCAGTCATGTTGGGGCGACAGAACGTGTAAACACAGAAAAGCAGATTTTGATCCACTATGCAACACCATCTGGAAAGCTTCTGATTTGCGTAGGCTTAACTTTTCAGCAGTGATCCCAAACACACTGCCAATGCAGTAAAAGCATACCTGGATAGAAAAACACACAATGTTACACTGTCAGTCATGGATTGGCCTCCCCAGAGCCCGGACCTCAACATCATTGAAGCAGTATGGGATCATTTTGAAGAGAACAGAATAAAAAGGAGCCAAAATCCAAAGAAGAGCTTTGAAAGTCCTTCAAGAAGTCTGGAGAACTATTCCTGAAGACTACTTAAAGAAATGAAAAGAAATAGAGAACTCTAAGAGAACAAGCTTCTGAAAGTGAAACAGCACAAGCTGATAGGATTGTTTTTTGTGCAGTGTGAAGAATGAAATAAGGAGGAAACAGCTAGCCTGGCTTTGTCCGAATAAAACACAATCTGCTGAAATGTCTGAAAGACGTGGATCTCATTAGATTGTTGGCAAGAAAACAAAAAATCACATTTCCATATTTGTCAAATTATTCATTCCCAAATTATGCGCCACATCCAGTGATTGTGGAGGAATGAATTGAAAAGAAACAAATTGCTCGAAATGTTCTGACACAATGTCATGATGAAAGCGTCGTTATAACATATGCAAGTCTTTCACACACACAGTTTTCATGTCTCACATGAATGTTGTCACAAAAACAGATTTATTTTTAAAGCAGATGTGCTCACAGGGCTTTTGGAGAAGATATAGAGGGCATTGCCAGAGGTCGTAGGTTGTTCTGGTGTTGTGTAAGCTTTTAGGTACATAGTTAAAGAGCGTGGATGATCAGCATCGCTGATGACAAAAAGCAGGGCACTCTAAAACTGTGTGTGTGTGTGTGTGTGTGTGTGTGTGTGTGTGTGTGTGTGTGTGTGTGTGTGTG
>NW_005187665.1:543137-555595 GCF_000239375.1 Pundamilia nyererei | reverse complement strand
GAGAGAGAGAGAGAGAGACAGAAATAAAGCAGTTACAAAACAGAGAAGAGCCTATGGGTCATCAAACAGTCTTAACTCAATACCTAGACATCGAGTGAGAGAGGAGGTTATTGCACCTCCGTCTGTGAAGGATGTGATACTTTGAAGTATTTTTCAGGGAAATGTGGCTGACGCTCATTGTGGATAGGGGATTGCTGCTGCTGCAGTCGGCCTTTGTCTCCCAGTCACTGAGCAGAATAATGAGATGAGATTGTCTCATTCTTGCTCTTTTTCTCTTCAGTCATTTTCCACAGTCACACCACATTTTGCTGGCCTCAGTTTTTGCGAGCTTAGTGTCCTAATTCTATGTGTTTAATATAAACGATCAACTTTTTCTTCATTCTTGAAAACAGTAGTCAGCACCACGTGGGCTCTGCTGCAAGGAATCACTTACATGTTTTGATGGCTGCAATTAGAAATCTTGCAATATTAAGTAAAGTAAAGTAAATATTTCTCTCTTGTTCAAAGCAACATTTTAGCTCCTGAAAGTGCTGTTGAATGAACTGACTGAATTATATATGAGAGTTTGGAGTGAGGTGTCTTATTTTAGCCTTACCAACAGGCACATTATTATAGACAACTACTGTCTGTGTATATGCATATGTATGAAGTCCCCAAATACCACTTTCTACAATTTTTGGCTATTACATCAATTCAAATCACTCCCAGTGTATGCAGCTAAACAACACAACAACCAATCACAGTAGATCATCCCACCAGCCGATCCAAGTCCTACACCATAGCATTATTCCAAATGTTTTATACTTAATAATCAGTTCAAATCTGCTGCCAGTGATGGCAAAATCATTTAATTCATTTATTTTGATTTCCTAAACACTGAAAAGTTGCATAATGATACCAGTCAATCCGTTGCCACATTGTTTAGTTACTTTAACTACTGCAATAACATCTGCGTTTACATGTCAATAAACAATGCATGCACATGTGCCAAGCTGCTGTTCCTCATCTTTGTCACAGTGTCCTTATCTGTCTGAAGTGATCACATGAAGAAGGTGCGTGTGTGCGCTTTTGTGTGCATGTCCCTGTTTGCATCTACACGTTTACACTTCCCTCCCTCAAGTGTGCATTTGCATTTGGATGAACAACATCCTGCGTGTGTACGAGTGTGCGATATGTTGGTTTATTCATGTATTTTCACAGGGCAAGCTTGAGGCGTGAACTAGACGCTTCACCCTGCTGCTGGCCAGACTCTACTGTCACTCAGCCAGTCTCTGTCGTGTGTGCACGCGTATGTTACAGCTTTGGTTTTATAATGTGAACCAGCTGAGTTACCATTCCACTACAAGTAAAAGTACATCATCATTACTGGTTTTACCAGTCTCACACTGCTGAGTTATGATCAATATTTCCAGGAAGGACCTGCCAGTATTATACTGGTTGAACTCACCCGTTGCACACAGTGCGTTCTTCTTTAATTTAACTGACTTTTATGTTTTGTCTCTGTAAATCCAGCATGCATATTGATGGCTTTCCACTGGTTTTTGCTGTATATTTGGACAAGTTATGTGTGTTATGTGTGTATTATTGATGACAGCGCAAACCAACCCAAGCTTTGCTATCAGCCTTGTGTGCGCATCTGTGCACCTTGCTTCTAATCTCCTGCTCGCCAGTGACAGCTTCTCGGTATAATGTGTCTAATATTTAGCTGCAGAGACCAAAATGAAAGTTTAAGCTGGATGGTGCTACGGTGCATGAAAGAGCCTTGCTAACATTGTTTTCCTCAAAAACTCAATAGAAGAAAGTAGCTTCTTCAATTTCTGTTGCAGCTCTGATTTATGCATCATGGTGGTGAGGATATTGTGGTAATTTTTTTCATTTGTTTTTTAGGCAATTTTCTTCTCTTGTGTAAGTGCCTGCAGTATTTTTCCAACATTAGATCCTTGTAATATCAAACTGGTAGAACAATATTTGAGAATGGGTGATTATTTAAATCATGGTGGTGGGCTCATATGGTCATAATATTTACATCACAGCTGCTGTAATCTGGTGTAACAGGGTAAATCTAGACTCTACCACAGCACTCAAACATGATTCATAACTCAGAATGTCTGGATAAGAGTCAGACTCATACAAAAAACCCATCATTTTCTACTACCGTACACATTTGGCTTCACTGACCTTTGTACAGTAAGTCTGTGTTCTGCAAGTGACTTGTTATGTGCACACCAGCAGCCGCATCCATGAGTAAGCATGCAAACATACAGCTGTAAACATGTATGCATGTAGTCAGGTTTAGTATGTGTTACTCACCCACAGCCTTGAGTGAGGCATACTTGTTGAAGCCAATTCCCAGGTTGTTGTGAGGGTGAGACAAAGCCATGGCTGGACCCAGAGGAGATAAAGCTGCATTGTTTAAATGGTTGTGATCTATGAAAGACAGAGAGGGAAGCAAATATCAAACAAATATCTAAAAGTTGATCAAAGAAAATGCTAATTGAGAGAATATTCTCAGGAGGAATAAGCGCATTAAACCATACAAAGAGAGAAAAGCAGCTCTCCTCTCTATAACTCTGGCCTTATTTGGCTGACATTTTTTTTATGAATGGATGGGGATGATTTTTAAAGGTTTTTTTATGTTTCCATTTCCAGAAAGTGATGCAAAAGCTCTTTAAGCTCTGTAGTCGGGAATGCAAGAACGAATTAGCTGCGGGCGTGATTTGTGCACTTCTTTCAGGCCACATTACAAAATGTCCATTTCCTGCTCAAAATAACAAATATATTCAAAAAGCTGTTTTTTAATTTAATTAACTTTTTTGTTATTTTTACATCTGCAGGTCAACAAGGACACGAGAAAACACCACTTACCATAGGCCTCTGTTTGAGTGAAAACAAGGACAGCTGACGAGGAAATTGAGCACTCAAAACTCAAGCTGAATTACACAAACACACCTTGCAGAAAAGTTGACAGATTTGTTTACAGCGCTGAAAGTCGGATGAACTTGCACATTCACAGCTGCATCGCTATCGGCTAACTGAAAATGCCCGCTCACAGTCCTGCAGGCGTACAGCTAAGCATTCAACTGTAACTTGACAGCTACTCAGCTGAGGCACTCATCACCCAACCACAACCTCCATCTTATTTAGTTTTGGTATTTTATTATGACGATTGAATGGTCATGTATATTTTTATTTAACCCTTATGCCCGCTTCAAATTTTTACCCTTTCGACACACAAAATCTGCCATTAAAAAATCTTTTCCCCCCTTTTTTCACTTAATCAGCTTGAGCCCTTATAAAATGATCAAAACATTCAGGATTTTAACTCTTTAAATACAAGTTTAATTATTCATTATTTAAAAAAACAAAACAAAAAAGAAAAAATTATTTCCCATATTATAAATAGTCGGGGGGTGGGGCATCGCTGAGTCTTGGACATGTCAAATATCAGCAAAATCTGATAACAGATACTCCCTCCTGACACCTTCATGGCCAGAAGTGTCTCATTGACTTCTACTGAAATCACATGTTTTAATCTCTAGGCCACTGTAGTATAAACCATTCGTCTCATTCATCTTACCCCCTCTTTGCATTATGGGAGTGCAAATAGGGAAGTGGAAGAGAAATGATCAGCAGCATAATTAAGACATGGTTTAGCATCACCTGATCTTGCTCTAACTATAAACATTTTTAAAAAAATAAAACGTCTTGATTCTAATCTTAAAACTAGACATGGTTTCTATCCCCCAAGTTAACCTGGGGGAGCTGGTTCCACAGGACGAACCACAATTAAACCTCCAATCGGAGTTCTCTGTTAGGGTAATACGATACTATTAGGTCTTTAAGATATGTTGGCACCTGATTATTCAAGACCTCATATATGAGAAGGATTTTTAAATTCAATTCTGGATTTAGCAGGAAGCCACTAAAGAGAAGCTAAGATGAGAGAAATATGATCTCCGGGGTCCCTCTTCTACTCTTAGAAGTTAATCTACATTTTAGATTAACTTCTCAGGGAGCTTTTAGAAATGGCTGATAACAAGAAATTACAATACTTCAGCTTGTAAGTAAGAAAGGTACAAACTAGTAATTTGGCATCACTCTGAGAGTCTATTTGTGATTTAAGTGACACTACACAGATGAAAGGATGTAGTCCATGATATGTGCACGTTGAGGGACATATTCTGGTCATTTCTCATAGTTTTACTGGAGGTCAAGCTAATGCCATCCAGGGTAAATATTGGTTCGATATCATGTTTCTGATGATTTTAGGGCAACGTGCAATAACCTGAATAAGTCTGAATTTAAAGGTAGAAAATTGACTTCTTGTTTTATGTTGAAGGTTAGTTTCTCATGTGGTTTTTGGTGATTTTACTTTCTGTGTTAGTGTCTGATTGAATCCACCTGTACCTTGTGTGATCTCTCCAGTGTTCACTCTGCGACTATTCATTCTTTATCAGGTCTTTGTCATTAATTCCTCCTGTTCACGAGTTATCCTGGGTTTTTAAAAGTGACATTTTTTTGTTATTAAAAAATAATCTTAGAGGAAAATGGGTGACAGAATCCCAACTCTAGTCACCAAAGGTACCTGTTTCTGCAATTAATCATTGGAATCAATGGAATACATTTTTCAAAACAACATAAAAGCAACTGCACTCATTTTTGACAATAACAACACAGAATCTCAAAGACTCTGCAAGCCTTTCTGAGAAACAAGGTCAGGCCAGGATTACCTCCCTTCTCTGAAAGTGTCATCTTTCCAGAAGTACAAAACTTAGCTAAAACTGTTTCCTGAAGAGGATGACGCACACACACACACACGCACACACACACCTGACTCCTGGATCCACCAGCCCCACAATAGCTGAAATGCATCGATGGGAATCAAGCGAGGGGGAAACAGGAGAGCGAAGCGGAGAGCGTGGGAGACGCAGGGAGAGAAACCAGAGAGCGAGGGATGTGACACCAGCGCTGACTGATTGAATTAGAAATAGATCTTCACTTCCCCTTGTAATTGATATGCAGTAATGACACGCTGTGTAGCACAGAGTGCAGGGAAGCCCAGTCGTGTGTATGCGTTGTATAGCTGTGTGTGTATGTAAAATATCTTGCGTGAACCACGTATGCCGCCTCTCTCATCACTCATTCGCCTACCTAGAGTTAAAAGGAGCACATCCATCAATCAACCAATAAACAAAAACCCACCTACACTTAAAATTGCTTTAGTTATTTAATTTAAGCAGGAATTGTGAGCGATTGCACAACATTCAAAGCAATTGCTCCTGCTCTTTAAGTGCCCTACATTTGGATCCCTTGTTCTCAAGCACTCCTTTTGTGAACCAACAACAGTGGAAATAATGAGAGGGTCAGACAGAAAGACAGGGAGTTGAAGGCAGACACAGCTAATTGATGGAAAGATCCCTGGCCACGCTCCAGTTTGACCACAGGGCTGTTCCCGGCCACCAGAAAGAGAGTTAGAGAGTGAGACAAAGAGGTTTATTTTTGAAAGATTTTGTTGTTTTACTCCAGCATAACATGTAACAGTGCGCATACTACTTTTGACCTTTTTCTGCTCAGAGAGTTTTTAGCATCCTCCTTCAGCAACGTTATGACAGACATGGTAATATGCTGAGGCACAGGACAGAGGACGAAATGCAGGATGGGTAAGACAAGTTTAGCTTAGCGTTAGTGTTATTATTCTCAAATAGTTTTTGATGCATGTGTTTATATTTAGAGCGAGATTTATGAACATGTGCGTCCTTAGAGATAGTAAATAGCTGCTGACCTGACTGGAGTAAAAAGCCATTTGCCCTTCAGTGATAAGGAAGGGCACAAAAACAACATGTCACACATTACAAATGACATTTCAAAAAGAACTTCAGGAGCATTGCCATTGCTTAACCATTAGATTATTAACCATATACAGAGTTTATACAATTTTTCAGCAACAACTAAACATCAAGCAAGCATGGAGCAACAAAAGCCATAGAAATCAGTGTATCTGCATCCGTGCAATGCAGTGGATTTGTTTCCTTTCTTTTTTTTTTTGTCTCTTGCCCATTTATCAACAAAAGAAACAGTGAAGAAAGGTAATACGTAACAGTGAGCAAAAAAGAAAGCAGCGGAGCCTTTTAAAGGCTGTAAAAGCCGAGTCCATATTGTCCACAGTGCCACACCTTTTCTATTACGCCTTCAGTTTTATGTCATAACTTTAACAATATGTTAAAAGCCAAAGCCAAACCGTGTCACACTGCTATAGTAAAAATCTGCTTGTAATAAAACGGTTTAGAGAAATGGTCTATAAATAAACATTATTAGCCCTGTTAAAATGATTAAAGCGAATCTAACATTGTAGCTTAACTCACTTTGGATTAGCTGTGTCCTCATTTTAAGCATTGCTTCATTGTTGGCCTTTAGAATAATTGTTAATTAATTTTGCATCAGTCACAGATGATTAATACCTTACTAAAAGCAGGAGTTAAACTGGTTAATTGAACAAGAAGAAAAAATATGAGGGGGCAGTCGCAGAAGGGTGAACATCATTTTCAGTCTGACAATCACTAATTATTTAAAACCCAGCCTTGGAAATCAAGGTTTTTGATATTTACATAGCACACAGGAAGCAGCACATTAAAAAAGACAAAAAAACAAACAAACAAGGAAAAGTATCTAATGCTTGTTTTATGCTACTCTTGTTGTGCCTGTTCATGCTATTGTGCAGCCCTTAAACAAGCTAATGGCAGGTAGCTCAGCTGTGGGTAAGTTTGTGGGTAATGCTGATTGGCTGGCAAAAAGGGGCGGGAGTAACGGGCAGCATGAAAAGTACAGTCAGTGGCTGCAGTGCACACTTTTCATGGCCGATACACAAACAACAGCACAAACAAGAGTAGCCCACAGACAGGCTGTACCACATACTTTGGACACTTGGTCATAGCTGTTGTTGTAGCATGCTAAAATATAGCAAATGTTCTAGTGGCTAACTAGACTTTAGGTGCTAAAATACTCATGTGACATAGCAAAAACTAGCTAGCTAGCTGCTATCATTGTGATATAGTTTCCACCCTCAGTTGCATAACTTGCTGCCCAAAGAGATTTCTCGCATTGTGAGGGAAAAATATGTATTTCCTGAGTTGTTAACTAGGTGAAACCATTCACAGAGGTTGTTGCTCCCAAATCCTTGTTGTGAGTAGTTGTCCGCTAACACCCACTAACAAACCACAGAGTGGCAGTGAAACTCGAAAACTGCGACACCTTCAGAGCTCGATAACCGGTCAGCAAATACCTGTTATTTTTTTCCAATAATTGGTGGTTACCAGGCAATCGCCAACTGGTCTCTATGGTCTCTTTTGTCCTATAATTACACGGTTCGTATTTTTTTCAGTTGTTTTTTAAAAATTTTCTACCCTGTAATATGCACAGCATGTTGATTGAATTGATTTCATCAGCTGTTTGATTTGATCAAACATGTTGTCGACATGTAGTGCAGCTCGGTTCTCTGAGCATGTAACTCCTTACGGATCCTCCTTCATATGTTTCTTTGAGTTTATGTTTTTCCACTGAGGTAAAGAGAGAGTTTTTAGGAGAAGTCACAGGAGGATTTTCTTTTTTTTTGACAATTCATCTGCAACCCCCTTGTTCTCCCTTTCTCTTGGTGTTTGTTTGTGTTCCTTCTGTTAGGTTATGTGGCCCTAGGGCATATTTCTTGTTTTTTCTCAGTCACTGTATTTTTGAAATATTTTTTGGACATCACTTGCTCCATCCAGTTCCTGGGTTCCACTTGACACACTTTTAAACTGAGTTGCTTTTGAGGGGTTTCCCCCCCCTCTCTCTCTCTGTAACCTGTCTGCTTCTGTAAGTGTCCTGTGTTTGCATCATCCCTCTTTATTCACCTTTTTTCAAACAAAAGTATTTCTGCTATCCTTTCATTTTCACATTTATGAAATATCAGGTCTCTAGTCTGTTTTCATTAATGATTTGCGAAATGTTACCCCTCAGCCGTCGCGATACGATTCATACCGCCGCAAAAAAAAGTGTGAGAGAGATTGAAAAGGAACAAATTATTTCCTGCAGTTTGTATTCGTGAATAAATTCTCTCTGAATGTCCCACATTTCCTCTGCATGTGTGTTCACGAGGCTGCGCGCGGTTTTTGATGTACTGTAGTATGGAGGCCTCGGAGGAAAAGCGCTGATAAGAATTCAAATTTATGTTTATTAAATGGAAGCAGATGAGAAAATGAGGACTTTACCATACATGAATGTAATTCACAGTGTGTAGAGGCGAAAACTGTGAAAGTGATGAAATGTATGTGGACCTGTGTGTGTGTGTGTCCTATACCTTTGTGAGCAGCTATAGCAAATAATGTCTGTTTGGCATGTGCACGCTTCCCTCCAGCGTGTATTTGTTTTGATTTGTTTGTGTGTACTTTGAAGCATACCTTGTTTGTGTTTGTGACTAGAGTGTGTGTGTGCAGCCAGGCAGGCAGGCAGGAGAGCACCGCTGGGTGATGGCCTAATTCAGCAGGGCTCAACATCAAAGAGGTTGACTGCTGCAAGGGCTTCAGCCAGTCTTACTCTGAAATGACTACTGTCACACACACACGCGCACAAACACACACACGCACACACACACACACACGCACAGCTAATGAGAGACAGAGAGCGAGAGAGAGGGAGGGAAGAAGAAAGGGGAATAAATGTAAGAACAGCAGAGTGGGATGGAGAGAGACGAGGACAGCTCGGTGTCGTTTAATGGCAAAGACTCGTCATGAAACAGAAGCCGTTGTCTCAACTTCAGCCTTTATACTATAACTTGAAAATACAATGTTTATAAATATATTTATGTTAAATTTATTGTCTGATGTTTCACAGTGCAGAGCACTAGCAGGGCGCAGTTTGAGTGATGTGCAGGGTGATATAAGATCATCTGTGGAACTGCAGGGCACTCTGGATGTGTTTGTGGTTGTTTCATCTTATGTGAGAGAAGGAAAGCAAAGACAAAAAAGAGGATTCAGAGGTAGGACAGAGCAGAGGAGGCTTAAAGCTTTGTCTCTTATACTTTGTGTACAGCACATGTAACGCACCAGCTGTTCAAGGGACTGGTTTGTATGTATGCTGATGTGCATATTCGTTTTTTAGAGCAGAAGGTACAAAATCATATATGTGGCCTCACATACTGCAGGCCACTTGGATCAGTGGCCTTCTGTCAGGACAAAGAAGGTGAGCAGTGATTAGCAGTTGCTTAATGAAATCTGAAAATAAACACCAATTAAAACTAAAGTGAATGCGATTCCTCTCCTTTCATTAAGGCTGTTTCCAAGCATTACTGCCACCTTGTGGTCATGAAAGATAGCTGTTGTCACAGGACAACAATGCACACTTTACTTTGATTCCACTGAAATCTAGTGTGTCTCGATTACATTGGGGGTGTCTTGTTATTGACCGCATAAACCTTTGGTGTTTGATGGGAAACTCATGGAAGTTTAGCATGGCAGACAAGATGCTGCTGGCTTCACTCTGCTAAGATCAGTTTTGATCCGCACATTTGCAGAATGTTTTCATGGTGTTTGATTTATTTTTTGATTTATCATTTTTAGTTCAAAGGAATATCCCAACTGCAATTTTTTTTAAATTCTTTTTGGCGTTAGTACTTTGTTCTATGTCTTTTGTCCTGTCACCCTTCCTTCACTTGCGGCAATGGCTGCCTCTCACTGGTTCTTCCTGTTAAAAAGGGAGTTTTTCCTTCTCACTGTCACCAACAAGTTTACTCATACAGGGCTGAGTGATGGTTGAGGTCTCTCTGTATTATTGTAGGGTCTTAACCTTTTAATATAAAGCGCCTTTAGGCAGCTGTTGTTGTGCGCTATATAAATAAATTCTATGAGTGTGAGAAGAGACCCAGTCCTGTAATTTGTGAGGTGGCATTTTGTCACCAGTTTTGAGTTTTGCTGTTTTCATGCTGTCAGGAAATTGTCCAGTTTGGTGTGATAAGTTGAAGTTTTGAGTTAGTGGTTTTCTTTTTCCATTTATTAACACCATCTATAACTTCTTTATGTGTAGCTGTAATGCTGTTAAACCGCTCATCAGTGTGACAGCTAGTGGTGCTGAGGAAAAAGCTGTTATCAGTGTGATTTTCCAGTTCATGTGGATGATGTTCAGTGTAATGAGAAGCGCTCAGCGCTAGATCATATTGTACAGCAAACTTTTGCAGATTGTAGATTGGTCATTATTTTAAGTCTATGAGTTTTTTGTTGTTGTAATCAGTTTGAACATATGAAATTTCCCCCTCGCCGTCGCAGCTATCAGCTCCGGATTAAACTCTGCATCAGCTCCTTCCTTTTCCTTCTTTTGCATCTGTGAAGTCTTCATTTATATAGATTTTTGTTCCAGTGAGTGACTCAGCCCGCTGTATGGGTTTAACTGTTTGACTGTATAATTATGTGCACTGTCCTTCTTGAGCTCCTGCTGCAATCAGACAGAAGTTTTCTCATTTTTTCCCCTTTTTTGAGCGAGGTCTCGCTCAATCCACAAATCCTTCCAAACACAGACTGTCACACACATCGAAAACATCAGTTGTTTTTTTCAGTTTGTTTGGCAATTTCTGATTTTATGTCATCCGCCTGCTTTTGTCTGAAGGGTTGTTTTAAGCTAATCTGATCGTCTGCTTATATTTAAAAAAAAATAAAGTTCATTGTTTTTTGTGAAATGTTTTCTCTGACATAGAAGTAAGAAGATGTATGCCATGACTGCAGACTTATTTTAAGGGCATAAAATTGACCAAACAGTACCTATAGAGTTTACATATTATGTCTGTTATATTATGTTACATATATGTACTATATACATTATTATATTCTGTTTAATCAGTACAAAAATATGTAGAAACTATAATTTGTTGTTTTATCAGTGGGTAGTGTGGGTTATGTGCTGGACTGGTAGCATTTTATTTTATTGCTATGCTAAGCTAACCATTTGCCTCCCATGGCATCATATTCACATTTAAGATATTTGATTGCACCAGGTAACCTTTAACATATACTGCAAATGGCAGAAAAAATATTTCATGGTACTTACAGTCTTCTTCAGTAACTCTAGGCAAGAATAGGTTAGATAACTGGATGCTGTTTACATGTTAAAGCTTTGAGTGGGTACCATGTGTGCAGCATATGGGCCTCCTTCATTAATATCTCTTCCTGTCTCAGTGTGTTGGAAAAAATACACACAAGCTTTACTCTGTGTTGTTGCTTAGCAAAGCTTTCTGCGTGTCCTCTCTTTCTTCCTCTGATTCTCAAAGTCTCTGACGCTTTTATCTTTTTAAAAATCTTTTTCTGTCACTTTTCCTCTGTTACATTTCTTTTCAGGCGCCTCTTTCTACTTCTGCACCTGCCTCTTCCCGCCTATCCTTCCTCCTTCCCTCCTTGTTTTCTCTGCAACCCCGTCTTGCCTAACTCTTTTGTTGTGACGGTAGAACATCTGTTGCGATGGAACGAAGCAGTGAAACCAATATGTGAGAAAGACTCATCTACCTTCATGTTTTCTTTTTGATTTCCCTGCCTCTTTTTCTCTGCCGTAAGTTTTAGTGAAGTGGGAGCTCAGTGTTTCTCTACATTTCACTCTTTTCTTTAACAGCATATAATCTACGGCAATACTGTTGTACTGATGAGTACTACCATTATGAGCAAAACACTTCAGTGAATATTCAATGATGAAATAATTTTTGCCTCACTGACCTGCTGACTGTCCAGTGGCCATACTTCTAAACTCTCTTAATACTAAGAGGAACGTGAAGAGAGACTGATGAATGACTGCTTTGCCGAGCAAATCACTGCTTTTCTCTTAATTTTTTTGTACTCTTATTCTTGTTCCTCTGTGTTAAATAGAGTAAATGGAGTCATTTCAGCACACTAACATCAATGTTGAAGTCTCTTTAAAAACTGCTCCGCACGCCAAACCCCCAACCCCCCTTTTCTACCCCTCACACTCTATTTGCAGGATAAATGAGGGCTTATCCCAGGATAACACCATTATTTTCTGCCTTTAGCACAGACAATGAATGTGCTGAACGCTGCTGCTCATTGCTTTACATAATGCAGTGAACACATCTATGCATAACACACACACACACACACACACACACACACACACACGCTCATGCATGGACAGAGCGGTTTATCTAAATAAATAGAATTAGCTGTGGAAAGCATGTTGACTACAGAGTAGTCCAAATAATAAATAGAGCAAAGTGAAAGCAAAGTGAAAGAAGAAAGGATGAAAGAAATGGAGGTAAATTAGAGGTGAGGTAAAGATTATCTAATGTGTGTTGACAAACGATGATGTCACATCACTTAAACAAGACTTGAAATGCAGTCTTCAATCATGTAAGGTTCATTAAAACTACAAGAAAGATGTGTCGGCAGTTCACATCACTACTGTAACAGCTGCAGATGTCAGAAGTACTATATATA
>NW_005187665.1:525220-543099 GCF_000239375.1 Pundamilia nyererei | reverse complement strand
AACGTGCTAACTGTAACACATTTAATTCCAATTTAAATGCCTCCTAAAAGATTCAATAGTGTCATCCAGCCTCAGTATGTGTTACTAGACCTCTCTGCACATGTCTTTTATTCTGTCTTCATCCTGTCTTCCTTCTCTCACCCCAACCAGTCGCAGCAGATGAGTTTTTCCTTCCCACTGTTGCCAAAGTACTTGCTCATAGAAGGGTCATGTGATTGTTGGATCTTTCTCTGTATGTGTTGTTGTGATTTGGCGCTGTATTGAGCATTTTGCAGTAAATGCTTGTGAATTATGAAGTCCATTCAGTCAGTACGGATACACTCAGTGGGGGGAAAAAACAAAACAAAACATAAAGCCCAACAGAAGTTTTACATGCAGAATTCTGCAGATATAAAACATATTCACATAAAACAGACATGCAGAGCCAACACAGGCAAATAAAACTGATAATTAACAGGATAGAGCATTTCAAGTTTTTAATCACATTTAATCCAGCTCCCAGTCAGCCTTTATTCAAAAGCACTCCAAACTAAAAGCTGAGCCCAGAAAAGTCTTCCTCGTGTCAGCTGGGGCTGCAACCATCCAGACATACTCACAGCAACACTGCTTTCCAAACAGCAGTATAGCAGAAATTATATAAGAAATGGCTGAATGTATGAAAAATGTATGAATCAAAGAACAAATCATGGCAACCAAAACAACAGTAAATACGCAGTCACAGTTTGACTGGTAGGTTTGAGATTCACTTCCATTGATTAACTTTCAGTTAGCTGAATACTTGGACAAAGAGGTCAGATCACCGATACTTTCCTTCACTGGCTTCCAGTCAAATTCAGAATCCACTTTAAAATTCTAGTATTAACATATAAAGCTCTACATGTGGAGAAAAAAGCAATTAAAAAGATATCAGGAATGAAAAAAGCTGGTGGAAGGTAAATGGGAACGATTGACAGGGAGAGGAAAGGAAAGATGAACAGATGGCAAACAGGATACAGGAAAGAGAACAGACGAGGGCTGCGAACGTCCCTCTTGGTTTGCAGCCTCTCTCCCAGACTGTTTTTCAGCTGGACAGAGCCATTAAATATCCCACTGAGATCGGGATTTGTCTTTTCAGCACCATGGACAGCATCATTATCCATACAGAACAAGACTCAATCTGACCCATCACTGCTTGGAAAGAACAGCACAGGGGGAACGACTCTGATTTAACTGAAGTCAAACTTCTCATCTTGTTTTAATTCACCCCCTCCTCCAAACACACCTTTTCATTTCCCTTTTCCCTTCATTTACTCATGAAAACAGTCCAGATTTTCATTTTATGTAAATGTTATTAATTCAGTCTGGCTGGCTAACCTGTCAAGCAAAACATTAAAAGTTGTGCAGCAACAAAGGGTAAAACAGCTGAATATTAATTAAAAGCCTTTTATTAAAGCATTTATACTTTGCTTTTCTTTGCAGTTGCTGTGACGGTTTCTGGGCATGATAATTAGTGCTTGTATGCATGCAAGAGGGGGTATGTGTATTTCTTTTCCTCATTTTTTTTTGGTTGCATTTGTGCGTTATGTAACAGTGAAACAAACAGTGTGAGTGAATCTCTTTATTCCATTATTTTTTATTCATTATCTACAAAGAAGCGCTTCAACTCAAGCGTCTGAAGTCCGACTACTCCCCCCAGCCCCTTCACGCCCAAAGTCACCATGACTCATTCTTGCTCTCCCTCACGCCTTCTCTCTCTCTCTCTCTCTAATTGTTCTTCAAGGAACAACAAAGCAAACCCCCTTGTCACCACTTCTTAACTTCAGAAGATTCAAATATTCAGAAGAGGTAATTGTACTGAACTGTTATCTAAAGCTAAGTCGCCTACCCACAGAAATTTACTAATGTTGTAGCCTTATTCTCTCATCTTATGTCTGCGTTTATAAAATGTGATTCATGCGTGTGCGCCAGTATAAGTGTGTTGCATAATCACCTGCAGCTTCTTCGGCAGAAATTAGGAGAGGTAGACAAACCCTTGTTATGCAACAGGGCTCACAATTTGGGTCTCATACACAGAGATAATTTCCCGGTTTTAGCCTTTTATGAAAAATATATTGCAGGACAGAGGTCGTTCAGCATCCTTCTGACTTTATGTTGATTAATGAAAGACAAATAATCGACAACCTAGCTCACTCCTTTGAACTTAAAGGCGTACTTTAAGTATGACTCCCAAAATCAGGTCGTCTTTGTCTCGAAAGTCAGACTGACTGTAAGTCTTTATAGGCAACTTTTTAGCATTTTAATAGTGCCCCAAAGAGCTTGAATGTAGCATGGCAGCTGTTGCCAGACTGGCTGGCCTCAGTATTTTAAAACTGCTGGGAATTTCCCACATAACCACAGGGCTACAGAGAATGGTCCAAAAAAGAGAAAATATCCACTGAACAGCACTTTACTGTGCAAAAATGCTTTTTTGTTTTTGGGGTAATTGTAGATTGCTTTGACCTGATAGGAATTCAACAGTAGCTTTAATAGCCACTTGTTGCAACCAAGGTATGCTGAAGGTCATCTCTGAATGCACATGTTGAACCTTAAAGAAGATGTGCAGTAGCAGCAAAGGACCACACTGCTGCACCACTGCTGTCAGCTACCAACAGGAAATTGGAAAAATAAAAGGTTCAACTCAATAATATCAAGATTTAACTACTGAAGGGGCCAGTACAGGTCAAAGGTAATACTTATTACCACTGCAATGGTACATGAAGTGTACATACTACACTAACTAGTGTGGAGGACAAAGTGGCGACTGGGGAAAATCATCTATTTAACTGTAAATACAAAATCAAGACTTTATAAATCTTTAGAAACTCATATTCTAACTTCCTATCACTTCATTATCAGCAATTCCACGCAGGACAAAGATGTTAAAGTCATGCAAGCTCACTGCTGCATGCTCCCAAACAAACTCCCAAACATGCCAACGGCTTCACTTTAAACTCAGGAATTTCTGAAGTATTGAAAGACTCATTATTGTTACACATGCTGTTCTTCTTGTTTAGCATCTTTCAATCTACTGTCAATAAAGTTGCACGATTGCCACATTGCAGCTACACTTTATGAGGTTGCCATAAACCACAAAAAAAAAGGCATACAGATTGCAATGCTTTCCTTTCTTTTTGTGCTTTCCTGTTACTTGTTTTTCCCCCCTTACTGCTTCCATGTACAGTGCTCCTCTGGGAGGATCCTTATAAGACCACCTGGGTTTCTCTCCTCTTCACCTCAGATGTGTTACTTTCAGCTGTTTTATGTCCTATTTAGCACTGGCGTCCTCCTCATTGACCTGAGTTTGTAGTTCAGTTGCACCTTGGGGCTGAATCCTTGCATACCTGCTTGCAGGTCTAGTGTAAATTAGTTTTTTGTGTTTCTTTTTGATTAAAATAATATAAAGATCAACTCTATCATATATACATAGTATTTGATTTAACCTTCCTACCATAAGAGAACCTGAAAGCATCTTCAAGTTTTATTAGAGAAGGGATGTCAAACTCACTGTACATGCTGGGGCACATAACCCCCAGCATGTAAAATGCACCCAGTCCAGTCCCTTTCTTTCAGCATAAAGAAGTTTAACTACACATTTAAAAAAAGAAAAAGATGGCCAACAGTATTTCTTAGTTTTCTACATGATAAAGAAATGCTGCTGTAGAAAATGAAAGAAAAGTGTCAGCATGATTTAAAGAGTAAGAAATAAATGTGTGAAATTACAGAAAAATATCCTTTTTTAAAAAAATTGTAAACCCACAACGCATCTGTCCAGTGGGCCAGATTGGAGTCTTTGCCAGGCCAATTCTGGCCCCCAGACCTTATGTTTCACACCGCTTTATTAGAGTATCCTGCATCTGCACTTACAGAGTAATAACACAGAGGAGAGTGTCTCTGAACTCATAATTTTCCAGAAACACAAGTAACAAGAGCGCCAATGGCAATTTTGACTTAATTGGTAAATTGTTAAAAAGGATCTGCTTTGTAATTTACTGTTCTGTCATATTTTGTCCAGCAATATAAATCACAACCAATGCCAGCGTGGTTACGAGAGATTTAGTGCATTTCAACTTAATTGCTACAGCTAATGTTGTAGCATAAAAAGAGGGGAGGAAGAAAATTAATTAGGACATATAGTCTATAAATTGAATGTTTTTTTTACAAGCTTTATTCACCGTGGGGGAAGCACATCTATGAGTGATTTTAATGGTTTGGTTTGCTAGCTGCAGGCTGGAACTTGTTATTGTTATTACAGACATGCGTGACCAGTCTGGATTTAAAATGCAACGTTGAGGTTTGTGAGATTAATAAAAGAAAAAGAAGCATCATTAGTGACCACAGTAGGCTCATTTTAAATACTTATGAGATCATCAGGGTTGATTTAAAGAATGCTTTTCTTTTCTTGGTTATTTAGCATAATGAGCAACTATCAAGGTCAGTGAGAAGACTCATTGAAAGGTCCCGCGCATCACACGCGGACTTCATTATTTATGTATGCATCCAGACAGGAAGAAAGGGCATGGGCTATGCATATTAGTCTCTCTATGAAATATTACCGAACAGACCTTTGATGCAGCCAAAGGAAGGCAATAAAGAGATACACAGGAAAAGAGGGAGCGCTAAGAGAGAGCGAGAGCATGGAGAAGAGGGAGTAAAAGAAAGTGATAAGATGTTTAATAAGTTTGCTGCTCAGCTTAAATAAAAGAAAAAGTTAAAAATAACAACAACAAGAACATAAAAGAAAGCAGCGGGAAAATTCATACATTAGCTGACTTCAAAGGTGGGTTAAGAGCTAAAGACTGACGGGAGAGTCACACGCAGGTTTGATGAAAGAGCATGCACTGCACTTATATTTATACATGTGTGCCTGTAAGAGTTTGTGTGTATACAGTAGATTGTTGTCCATGCTGCAAGGCCATTATTACACAAGAGCTCAGTTCTCTCTGTCACTTTGATAACTTTGGCTACTGAAATGGGCACAATCTCTTGTTTGATCTAATTTGATATATAATGGTTGATGACAGAGATACACAAACGCGTGTGTCCATGTGTGCTTTTCTCTCAGCGTGTCTGTGGGTGAGCCTGTTACAGAGAGCTGAGTGAGCTCCTGTTTGTTCTGCTGCTCGTTTACTGGACGGCCATCAAATACGTTCATACACGTAAAGATTCGAGAATGCGAATGACTCCATGACCCAGTCATGCTCCGGCACACATTGCAAAAATACACACTTACACTGACATGTGGGGAAATTAACAGCCAGACTTTTTCTAATTTGCACGTCTAAGATATTTAGATTTAGACTGAATGTGAGTCTGACAGCAATAAAGCCAAAATATTCTGCGATTTAATGGAAATTGATGATAAAATCAGAGGAAAGAAAAGTAAAACTGTGCTCCCAAGCACAAGCTGTTGTTCTTTCCTGTGGTTAAAAATCACGTGACCCCTATCGGACTGACGATAGCAGCTTTGTAATGTAGAAAACGTGTGTTCAACGTGATAAAAGCCAATCCAGACACCTACCAAACAAGTAGTTGTTTTCCCTAATCTTAAGCAAATTGCAAACGAAAACTAAAGTAAACATCAAACTAGGTTTAGACTTTAGTCATTATGCAACAGTGTAATTGTGTTTGTGCCTCCTCTGCTCATCTCCTGTGCCCGAACACAGATTCGTTTTGCTCTTTGAAAGTGGGAACACTCCTGTGTCATTTTGGGAACACCTCCATGGGTGATTTCATTCGGCAGAAAAACAAAATGTCTTTGAGAAAAATGGAGACTTACCAGCTGATTGATCAGTTATTGACAAACAAACGACTATTCCATCCATTCTGATAACTGGTTAGCTGCTTCAGTTGCTTGTCAAAGAGCGTGTGGGCATATATGTGAGGATGTGTCTCGTCCTGCTGGCTCTGCCTCCCCTCGGCTCCGTGGAGTGCTGGTGCTTCCTGACTAATTGTGGCAGGCCTGTAATGTGATTGTAGAGGCGATATGCCTTGCTACTCAGCCACATACTTCATCATGTTAATTCCCTTGTGTGTGCTTGTGCTTGATTGTGCATTTGCATTTGTGTCAAACCCAAGCCCTTTTCTCTCTGGGTGTGTATATGGACACATTTATATATACAGGTGTGTCTGAGGCCATTTGTTTGTGCGGCTGGGTCTCGTGTGTACTGTCTGTGTGTGTGCAGGAGTAGGAATGATCTCATCCATATTCTCCAGGCAGCAGCAGCAGCAGCGCTGAAATCACTCAGCTCACTGACTTCATGCAGCACCATAAAAACTCAGCAGCCAGCGTCGTCCTTCACTAAACAGCTCCCATTACAACACTCGGCAAGGAGTGACTGTTTAAGAATATTAAATGCAAACCTTTAGTGGGGAAAAAACACTCATCCCGCCTCTTAAAATTACACCCAAGTCAGTAACAAAAGGGTGGAAAATGCTGCGCATTTTTCATCTCTGCATACACTCTTCTCTCTTCACTGCTAAATCACATGAATCTCTTCTTAAATCTTCCACACAGGCAGCCATTAGAGGGAAGCCATGTAACCAGCATTTACCCTGATTCTGATACACATGTTTCACTTTTATTTACTCTTAGGAAGGCAGGACACCTGAAGCAGCAGTTTCTGCAAGCATATAACGTATAACGCATGTATTTGACAGCTAGTAAGGAGTGATGAAGCTTCTGTAATCCCTATATATTTTGTGGATAGGCGCTAATATGTATCTTCCCCGGGCAGCTTGTATCCTCGGATGGGGACGTGGACTGATGGAAGTAAGGGTGAATAATGACTCTAGCACAGATCCAAAAACCTCAAACATGAGAAACAGATTCTATCTCCTCTTTTCGTTTTAACTCTCAAGGTGACACTTATCCTGTTTAATGTAAATGCAGCAGTATAAGAAACTTAACATCAGCTCTGTGCTAACCATGTTAATGACAGCTGTTCATTTAAATCTTGATATAGCCACAGACTGCTTCAGTCTAAATATCACCGAGTGGCATCTTAGTTGAGTTGGGTGTGGACTTGGAGACACAGTGATCTCTCCTCTGTTACAAAACAGTAAATTCAATTTTAGTTAATTTTTTTTTATATCACGCCAAATCACAACAACAGTCGTCTCGAGGTTGTTTATATTGTAATGTAAAGACAATGAATAAATCCAGAGAAAATCCCAACAATCAGACGACCCTCTATGAGCAAGCACTTGGTAACAGTGGGAAGGAAAAACTTCCTTTTAACAGGAAACACCCCAGAACAGGAACTAGGCTCAGGGGGAGGTCATCATTTGCCATGACTGAACTTAGGGGAGGGAGACAGGGCAAAAGAGACACTGTGTAAGAGAGCCAGAGATTAATAATAACTAAAATAGGTAAAAGGGATTTTATTTGGGGTGCTCAAAGCATTTCCAAACATACTTAAAGCATCTGTTCATCTTCTCTTCCAGTACCAGTAACCAGCACACCATCGTGCCAGCTAATAATAATAAAAAGCACATTTTTTTGCCAGGAGTTGGCTGAGCAGAGCTCCCTGTTACGACTACACAGGCTACAGGCTACAGGCTAGCTCAAAGACCTGGCTAACTAGCTAAACAGCTACTCTGTTACCCTCTGTCTTTCCTCTATATGACTGTTGGTGTAACTACACTACTGGTTCCACTATTGTGACTAGTTCAGAAAGACATTTCTCTCAACCAAGAGCTGCTGGTAGGAGAATCCTTTTTGCTTTTTTCAACAAGCAGGAAATGAAAGCGGTATCCATACCCCAACTAACTTTTAGACAGAAACGAATGAGACATATTTCTCCTAAGGTCAGACCATTTATTTAAAAGTGTCTGCAGTAATAATGAGCCTTCTTTCATAATTTGAACAAAGCAATTATTTAATTAGCCTCACTCATTATTTAATCGCTGGTTGACAGCATCACACGATGTGCTTTTTAGTTTGTTTGAATGAAGTCGTGTTAATTTGAGATGCCGTTTTTAATGCGACACCAATACTTCAAAATGGGTATTTGTTTCCAGAGGCCAGTTTCCAGAGATTTCTCCAAACTTGAACACGTGTTTATTTGCCTCTGCGATATTAAACTAAATTCAATAATATATTGTTGTTTTGTCCACTCAGACATATATAGATATTATACATATACAGACACTAGATTTTTGATGTAATATGTCACATTACGGTAAAATAACAAATGTTCGACCTGTGGCTGAGGAGGCAGATGGCGAGAAAATGTTTGAAACATGCCTGAGCTCCTCTTTTACTCGTCGGCCATACAGACTGCTTTAGAAGCAAGGCAAACAAACATGCTTCCCGCTTGGTCACACTGACTGCCTGTGAGGACTGCATACAAATGCACAACATGCAGAAGCTATATATGTACACACACATTTATATGGTCCTACATTCACACAGAGACACACACACACACACTAAGCCACTCCTTCCTCTCTCCCTTTGTCTTGTTGGATCAGCTACTCTGTGTTTCCTAAAGCATGAATCTCTTGCCAGTGTGCTCACCCACCATGTCTAACAGTGATTGATGCTCCACAGACGCACCCCCAGACAGACTCTGTACATTTGGGTGAGTCTGAGTGCACGTGTGTGCATGCTTGTGTTTGACCTTCAGGTCCCCCTTCATCCCAGTATTACCACCAACACCTCCGTCTCCCAACCTCCCTATTTGTGTCTCTGTCTTGGTATGCTCTGACCAACACCCAGTTAACACGGTGCAATGGGTTGGTGCAGCAAAGGCCACCTGGGAGGGAGTTGGTGTTGTCGTGTTGGGGATGGATGTAGAAGGTTATTAGTGTGTTCTGCACTGACTGTTAATTGGCTAGGGTTGGGATTTAACTATACAATGGGAAGTATAGAGAGGCCTGAGGGAAAGAAAGAGAGAAAGACTGCGATTTATCCTGGGATAGAGGTGTGACAGCAAAGAGATAGAAAGATAAAGAGAGAGTAGCACCACATAAAGAGAAACAGAGGGAGCAGATGGCTTCGAATGAGGAACGGATGACATGAGGGTGACAAAAGAACAGGAAACGACATCACTGCATCCAGATGCTGTCTTGTCTTGCAGTGAAGCAGTCTGTCGTCGTTTTAATGTTCTTCTCATGTTTTCAATATTGCCACATTGTCCTTAAGTCCTCGTATCACGTTATAAAGATGAAAATCAACCCATGTATTACATATCCTTAAAATGTTTCGAAAATGATCACATTTAAAATCAGTAATTTTAATCCTGTTATTTACTAATCTGCCAATGTTGGCCGCCAGTTCCTCATCCTGCATATTCCTCCTCCTCCACTCTATCTATTTCTACTCTCCCTCCTTTTTTGCCCCCAAGGCAGTGATTTGTGGATTCTGTCATACTCTGGCAGCTGGATCCTTTTTCTGTCCCCCTAAGAGAGGGGAGAAGGAGACCGAGGCAGAGATAAGGAAAGAGAAAGAGAGAGGGTATAAAAGGGACTTAAAGGGTCTGGCTCTGAATAATTACACATCCCCTCTGTCCATGTGCTGTCATCCTTTAGGTAGTGTGAAATGTAGGCCACCATACTAAAAATAATACAAAGTGTTGAGAAGATTTGCTCTCACTTTTATGAATGACTTTGCAATTGTTAAAAAGATCGGCTATTCTTTTCTATGAAACCATGGTCATTTTCAAGGAACGCTTCAATCCTTTTATGATTCCAGTGTTTAATTGAAATACTTTTTCAAATGCGATTGACGGTTTGAATCCAAGAGGGTCAATTTGGCAGGTCGTGCTGATCTTGCAAATGCAAAATTGAAATCAAGATTGCCAGTTACAGTTTGTCAAGTGTTCGCTCACTCCCCCAAATTAGGAAAAAATGGAAAAAGGACTTTTTCATCAAAGACATTTTGATACATCAGAAAAATCTTTTCCATTATAACATTATACGTTAGTAGGCAGGGATAAAGCACTTGGATTCCATTTAGCAAGACTTGTTTCTAGAAGGACTTTGAGAGAGGGCATATTCTCTCTGCTTAGGTCACAGTGTGGTCAATATTTCCTGTCACATAGGCCTATACACCTTCTGGCACCAAAGGGAAAAAAAAAGGGTATTCCCAGTCTATTCCCAGATTGGTTGGTGAGTGGCTGATAGCAGCTGCTTTGAAATCAATTGCTAAAGCCTCAGACAAACAGGGCTAGAAAACCCAAAGACAGTCACTGTTTGCTAAAGCAAAATTTGTATTCACCTACAGTTTGGCAAAAAAAATCTAATTGCAATTGCTCGGTTGCTAGCAGATTGCCACAAGCACCCATAGTTGGCATGGAGCACATGGACATGTTTCTGAACACTCGCCAGCTACTCTCAGAGGAGTAGGAAAATGGAAAAGTGCAATGCAAACTGCTAACACAGACAGTTCGCAGTACTGTTTTAGCAGCTGCAACTTGTCGAGTACAAGTTGCAGCTGTTGAAATGTGTTGATTGCAGTGCTGAGACAAACATTCTCTGGTTTGTGTTGCACTTTTTCAGTTTCACTGCCACTTGTAATGTGTTTGCAGACAAGTTGGTGTCTTCCATGCAAATTTAGTGGTGACCGTAGCAATCTGCTAGCAGCTAAAGCAATAAAAACAAGGTTTATGGCGTGACAATCTTTGCAAATGATTTCCAACAATATCTGCAAACCCATGGCAAACTAGGTAGGGAATATGCATTTTTCACTTCGCATGTCCAATATGGTAATGTGTCCATGACATCACATGAGAAATTGCTACAGGTAAAATCAGTTAGCACTAAAATAGCAACTAAGGATGGGAACTATTAAAACTACTGAAATTAATAAACCTAGCTTAAACATTAGCTTGCTATGCCACATGTTTGTTTTAGCACCTACAGCCTAGTTAGCTGTGAGAATGTTAGCTATGTTTTAGCAAGCTACAACAACACAAGCTGAATCCTGTCAAAATACTTTAGCGTAGACTTCAGAATTACAGCAGGCAAACACTTACTGTTAGCAGAATGCAAGGTAGTGTGAATGGCCCTGGCATTAGAGGATTTTTAAAACACTTAATGAAAAAAAGTTAATGAACACTTCAGATGATGTGCTAAAATGTCTACTATAAAAAGATTCTCCTTGTGACCTGTCATCCTGTCAGGTTATATCTAAAGGTGAGTAAATGCCAGCTCTCTTAATTAGTAATTAACCTTATCCTGTCTTTACACCAGTTAAAATTACAGATGCATCTAATTAGACCTCTTAGTACTTGTTTATACTGAAAGGAGTTTCCTAAAAATCCCGTGCAGAGGTCAGTTCAGTTTGGGTTAGAGGGCAAATCGGACAATCACACCCACATAAGGGTGTGCAGAGCCTTTAAGCATCACTGTTAAACACTTACTAATGTAATGTAATTTTACTGCCTTTCATCAATGTCATATCCAATTCATCCATCCATTCGCTTATCCTTTTCAGGGTAGCGGGGGGTGCTGGAGCCTATCCCAGCTGTCATAGGGTGAGAGGTGGCGTACACCCTGGACAGGTCGCCAGTTTGTCGCAGGGTTAACACACAGAGACAGACAACCATTTGCGCTCACATTCACACCTATGGGCAATTTGGATTAATCAATTAACCTATCCCCATAAGCTGTATGTCTTTGGATGGTGGGAGGAAGCCGGAGTACCCGCAGGGAACCCACGCAAACACGGGGAGAACATGCAAACTCCACACAGAGTCAGAGTCAGTCTTGCTGTGCGGCAACAGTGCTAACCACCGTGACACCGTGCTGCCTATCCAATTAATTTAAAGGGATAAAGTAAACCTCTTTACAGCAGACATTATGGTTCTCATCACAGAAAAAAAAGAACTGGTGTAATTTATAGCAATAATGACGGCTGTGTCCCACTCACTCAATAGATGCAGTGCGTACATAACATAAAATGGTCATCTAACTTCCAGCTTCCATGTCGATCCACACTGACACCTTCGACCCAAGAGTTTCTAACACATCGACTGTAACTGCAGTAACTTTACTAGCATTTTGCTCATTTTTATTCTCCAGCCACTCCTGCGAGATGCACAAACTGTGTGGTCAGAGATCAACTCCACTGGAACAAGCAGAGGTCAAGTTTTCCACACTGTACGTTTCCAACTGTACCTTCATGGACTTTCTCCACTGGTCTAAGATTAGATGTTGGACTATTTCCGAGTTCCTTTTCTGTGCATATCTTTCCATTTTAAATTTAACATGAAACATATGTTTAAAAAACAAAACAAAAAACAGACTCTATAAGGAAGAATCGTGACTTCATATGCCAAGGTCAGGAGTTTGACATTTGTAACATGTGATTCAGCCTGTTATTGATGGAGACGGGCTGGGTGAAGTGTACCACCTCAGGGTACATTATAAAACACACTCACAGAGGGCCACATAGCTGCACTAAGCTTAGTGTTTTTGACTGGATTCATAGATATTAAAGATATTATCTAATGTTACTACAACCATCCTTTCTCCTCCATGGCTCCTAACCACCACTAACCACTTGTCCAAGATAACCAACGAGACAGGAAAATTAAAGATGACATTAATGCCGTATGATTTTATAATTTTGCCCACATGCTACATGCAACATTGCTTGAGCACGACTTGCATCCTGACACTTTATATAGCGCACTCTCATGGTGACAGATAGTAGAATCAAATAAATGAAAGCAGAAATGGACAGGTCTAAAGTAGTTTTACTGCCACACATAAACACTTGTTTCCTCGTAACTGCAGCCTTATCCATCTCTCCTCTTTTAAGTCTCACTCCCTGAGCCCCATCATGTTTCTCACCTCATTGTCACCCTATTGCCTCCAACTGTCACACACAGATGCACACACTCATGTCATCTGCACCCACAGATACACACCATGTTGCTATTTTACACGCTCTCTTCCATATGTTTTTTTATTTTCAGGTTCCTTGTGACCACTCCTTTACTCGCTGCTTCCACGTTGTTGTTTTTTACCTCGCCCTTCTTCCCTTCCATCTCTCTCCTTTAAGATGATAACGACTGAGATGCCAAGCAAATGACAGGCTGTGATTGGAAATCCTGTTTAGCAGAGAGTGTTGTCTCTTCCTCGCTTTCGCACCCCTTTTCTCTCCGCCTCTCTTTTTCCCACTTTCTCTGCCCTCCCCTCAAGCATCAGCTCATGCACAGTGGCCAACGCTGGCCTCTGTCTGATCCCCCATAATGCACTCTGATGGCTGTGTCAGTGCTCAGCCTGATGTCAGAGAAGCCTCTCTCTCAGAGCAACAAGCTAAGATCAATTGTGAGGTGTCACCAGGGAACCGTTTCCTCTGTTGGTCTATCTGCTTTCTCTGCCTGTCCGATTATCTCATTTTCTCACTATTCCTCGCCGTCGTTGTTCTTTCTGTCTATATCTGTGTTATCTTTCTGTCACTTTTAACAACCTTCTCAACCCCACACTGTGCCTTCTCTTGCTATCTTGTCATCTGCTCTTCTGTGATTTATTTATTGTCTTTTTCTTTTTGCTTCCCACTCTTTCCCGGCACACACTCCCAAGCAGGAGCGCCTCAGTGCACATTAAATATCCACTGCGGTTTTCTTCTGTGTGACTGCATTGGGTTAGTGCAGATTGTTCGCTTCTATTTTACAAAAAGGGGAGAAAAAGCTCCAAAATACTCTCGATATTGGGGAAGTGGTAATTTCTTTGCTGGAGTGAAGCACTTCTAAAAATTGATTTTGTGTCCATGGAAAGGCCAAGCTGATGTGAACAAACATTTTTTGACAGCCGATGACAAAAGCAATGCTGTTAAAAAGAGTGCAGATATAAATATTTGGCAATGTAGTAAGTCGATATTCTAAAATCTTACCATATTTGCATGTCTATGCATACAGAAAGAGACCAGAACAAGTAAACAAAATTCAAGTGAGAGCAGCAATGGATGAACAAATCCCACAACACACCAGTTTGGATTGAACTGTGAGACATGCAGTAATTTCACTGGTTATGAATGGTTTACTATTTAACTTAATATAATATATATTCAGAAAATATATGACATGCTAATAGAACAGAGTAAGTCATGTTTTAAGACTTTGAAAGAGTACTTCCATCTTTACTGCATGTGTTAATGCAAATGTTAGCAAAATGCTGGTTTGGTAGGTGACAGATGGACATGGTATACAGAGCCTCCACTGTAGACACTCACTGTTGTACCTCTCTTCTGACCTTCTCTGTACACAGACCTGTTGCCACAGATTTTCAGTGAAGTTCGTGTGTAATTTAGCATCCCTCAGCCTTTGCTCCTTGTTACTCTTCTTAAATAAATGCTTCGTGACAGCCACCCTTCCACTGATACTAGTTCTGATAAGGCTTCAGTAAACAGAAGATGAATCAGCTGAAGGGCCAGATACATCTCTAAAGTCGAGTGTTAGGGGAAAAAAAGCCATCAAAGACCTATCTTAAAGATGTGTCTTTCAGATATTGTTCATCTGAAAGGCAGATCCTTCTTTTGTCCTCCACTTTTCCATTTTCCTCAGATTTTTTCAGCACACACTGCACACCAAGGCTAAATTTCAGCTAACAGCTTTTTTTGAATTAGCTTGTTGGTGCAAAAATACAATTTTATGCCTGTGAAATTATATATAGATGTTCCTGGCATGATCACTCTTTGCATTTTGCTGTCATGTTTCTGTTCTTGTGCAATAAAAATTAAAGTACTGTTCATACCTGATCAAAGTAAGCTAGTAGTAGTGCAAGTGGGCAGAAAAACTTGCACTATCCATATCCATTTCTCTATACATGATTACTCTGTGGCTCTATGATTGATCTTATTGTATTGCATTACAGAAAAAAAATCAACGCAATTACAGTAAAGTGTTACCGTAACATATAACACTTAATGTCACAGAGTCTTTCGTGTCCATCTCAGTCCGATACAGTTTAAAGGCTGCACACACAGTCAGAATGCCACATTTTTCTAGAAACAGACTGTAGAAGTGCATCACCTAATCTTTGAAGTGGCTGCACTAGTTTTGTGAATGGACAAAGTATTTTGGTGCCATGGGTAACCGTGGCACCAAATACCGTGAGTGTTTAAACACTGCTAAGAAATTTCTTTGACTAAAGCCAACAAAACAGACCTGATGATTGATAACAGGAATTACAATGACAGTGACAGCGTGGTGCTAATAGAAGGACAACTATATCTTTGTTTTGGAGCAGATGGCTGATCAGTAATGGCTGCAGCAATAAAGTAACAATCTTATCTCAACTGCGTTAGTTTTACCGTACTGTCATCTGGATTCAAGCAAAAACAGCAAACACTGTGTAGCAGGTATCATCTGCATATAATTTCCAGGTGTGAACACAAGGATGACTTTTTAATAGCTAATTATCAAAATTGCACCCAGATGTAGAACACTTTTCTGTTTGGGGCATAAAATAAGCGATGTAGTGATTTGTCCTTGTGCTGCAGATCTGTAACTGGCACTCTGGGATTGCAGCAGTGTACTCTGACATATGGTGATTGTGTTGGGATGAGAATGTTGCTTTAAGTTAATGGTAGTTAATTAGCATATCCATTAAGAGAGAGATTTAATTTTAATAAGGATATGAAAATATGAGTGTTTACGAGTCTGTGTTTGTGACAGGGAAGAGAGAACGCAAGAGAGCGAACATCTCGCCGTCGGCTGCTGGGAGATAAATGATATCTGTCATTTACACAGCAGTATACTGGCAGTGCTGTATGGCTTCACTTTGTTATATGACAGTCTCACCTTGCTTGTTATACACAGACACGCATGTGTACTGCGAAGGTTCAGTCCAGTGATTGATGTAACTATTGTAGTATCTGTGACACTACTGAACCCAACTAGTCAATACGGCTTTATAGAGACAGAGAGGACTCCCTGGAAAAAAAAAAACCCTAACAAAAACAACAACACAGCGCAGCAGTAGAAAGGAAACAGGCTTCAAAAACTGTGCTCATAAATAAATAATAACTAAAAAAATAGAAAACTAATGAATATTGTGACGTGTTCGCCTTGAATGAATGCTTGTGCTGCTGTATCGCTGTATCATCTCAGAAGACAATCATGTGTAGGTGTTTTGTTCATGTCTCTGCTGCTCTCAAGTGACCGAAAAATAACTTAATGCTAGTTTAATAAATCAATATTACTGATGTTACACAAACTTAATAAAATAAGGATGTGCAGCAGCTGCATGCTTCTAGAATTCACTATCATTGCTTGAGGAAAAAAATCATCCTGGCAAAACATTGATTTTCTGTAAGTTTAACAAAGAGCCAAAGAGCAGTTTTCTTAGACGTCTGGTGTAAATCTTGTTAACCTTCTAACGCCTGATCCATGAAATAATTGGCAGAAAATTCTATTTTTAAAAAATTGAGTGTTTGTTGAACCTGCTGAGAAAATTTAGGAGAAAAATTAATTAAATATAAATGTTTTTTCCATTTTTCTACCTCTGACATTTATTGCTCGCAGTAGCGCCGCATCAGTCTGAACACACATCAGACTGATGATGTAGTGATCACAAAAAAATCAAGTATCGAATATGAAGCAATCGGCATGACAGGGTTAAACTTTCTTCTAAAGTTTAAGTGTAGTAGATGTCCTGATGACACCCAGCTGTTGTTTTAACGGCTAAATGTTTAAATACAGAGTGAACAATAACAGAATGTCCCACGCAGTGATTGTACGTTTGACCTTAACAAGGTTCCTAACAAGGTGAACCAGCTGTTGCATTAAACATATTCGGTCCAGCATTATAGTGCTTCTATTGAACCGTCAGCGGGATGATTGTTATGCACTGTGACAGACCAGAGGCCCATACAAACAAGCTCATGATGTGACGGGGACATAACTTACTCGATAGTCGTACATCAGTGGTATGAATGGGTTTCTTTATATTTTTGAAACGGGTGTCATTTGGCTTTGAGTGGAGGTTGTGTGGCCCTCTGACATCAATCGTCAGTCACATATCATCACAGGCTGTCGTTAATAATGCAGCTGATTGATCTAAAAGTGGTCTGGACACATTCTGTATATTCTTCGCTCTCGTCTACAGCAGAATCTCTGGGTATTTATCTATTGTTTCTCTTTTTTATATTGTTCATCTCAGGACTTGTTTTCATGATTGAAATCATCAGGAAATAGCACATCAGCTAGACTACGATGTAATACATGCACGCTCCTGTCTCAGTCCCATTATCTCCCCCACAGGTAAACACACAGAATCCACTGAAACCCCTGTGAAGTTCCACGGGACAAATCTGATCAGACGTAAGAGCTGCTGCCCTGATGTCTGTCTGCTCCCAGGTTAGTGATATTGAAATGAAGCGTACAATTAGTCACTCAGTGTTGCCTTGCAGTCCTGTCTGTTCAGCTTTCTTCTTTGTCCGTCCACATGTCCGCCTCTGCTGTCATCCTGCACAGGCCTTTGCCATGTGTATGTAAAGCCACTGTGCCAGTGTGTGTATTGAAGACAGGCTGCTGGTCGGTGCTCTCTAAACCCTGTGGCTGTCACACAGCACATCGGCTGTCATAACAGACCTGACTCTCCCTCTGAGGATCACGCATGGTTGAGTGTGATTAGGTTAAACACGCTCTCTGAAATGACTTGATGGGATGTGGCACTGTGTGTGTGTGCGTGAGCCTGTGTGTGAGAGAGAAAGAGTATGTGTCATTAATGTGTGCTGTCATTTTCATGTGATGGACTCACGTGTGCAAAGAGGGGTTTGTGTGTCTTTAGGCCCTTAAAGTGTGTTTTTCTGATTGTGATTCCTCACTCTTGTTCTGTGTGTGTGTGTGTGTGTGTGTGTGTGTGTGTGTGTGTGTGTGTGTGTGTGTGTGTGTGTGTGTGTGTGTGTG
>NW_005187665.1:518530-525160 GCF_000239375.1 Pundamilia nyererei | reverse complement strand
TTGGCTTAGCTTAAACACACAGGCACACATACACACTAATGCACACAAACAGACACACACATGCAGACACAGAGCCACCATGTAGAGTTCAGATCAGCCACTGTTTCTTTAGTGATAACTACGGCAATTTAAGCTCACAGCGGGAGCAACCTTCACAGATAGGAGACGTTATCGGTGAAACACCCCCCGTGTTACTTCTTATTGGTTTTGTTTGCGTACTTCTGCTTATGAATCAGTCGTGTCCTGTGAAAAAAAATGACACCTTTAATCTTGCTGTAACAATTTATTTTCCGTCAAAATGCGATATAGCTACAGCACTAAGCCAAATGATGTATGGTGGCGCTGAATCGAGATACAAGGTTGTCCTTTCGTCTGATCTTATCTTTGAGCTTGTAATCAACATTTCGAGCTTGTACAAAATTGCTGGTTGACTAGGAAAAAATTACTCTTGTTGGCAGCGAACATGACAGGAATGCATGTAGAGATTTTCTGAGAGATGTGGAACAAAGGAAATTAACTGGCTGTATGGCACATGAGTAGATGCGTCTATAGTCACCATCCTATCAGAATCATAATCGTAATGAGTATGCTTGGTGTTTAACAGTTTGCACATGCTTCAGGTTAAAAACCTGAATGCACTGGTAAAACAAAAGGTGTAATTCTGGTTATGTACTGTAATGCTTTTACACTTTTAATATGTTTCTGTGTAATATGAAACGGGCGGGATTGCATCTGAAAGATTAGTTCAGCCAAATGCTGCGGCCCCTCTGTCACTCTGAATGAATGGCGGGTAAATGTTAATCATCTGTTACTTAAATTATGCCTTTCTATGCAAGTTGAGCCCTCAAAACATTTTACAGTGTTCCCTCATTTATCGCGGGAGTTACGTTCTTAAAATAACCCGCGGTAGGTGAAATCCAACTTTATTTTTTACAATAATTATAGATGTTTTAAGGCTGTAAAACCTCTCACTACACACTTTATACACTTTTCTCAGACAGGCATGAACGTGTTCACACTTTTCTCTTTCGTTTAAACACTTTCAAAGTTCAAACCTTCGTGGAAAAATAAGTCCATTATTATAGAATGAAACCAAAGACGGTTGCCTTTGACGGTGCAAAACGTTTCATCAACATTGTTGTGTCTGTTGGGGAGAAAACTTACAAACATACGGTACTGCACTTCAGAGTCACACTGCTAGCGAGCAAAGATTTATGTAAATATGACAAGGAGACACGGCACAAGATTGATTGACAATGGTCTACAGCCAATCAGGACGCAGAACACAATGCGCTGTAGAAAAAAAAGACATGCAAAATTGCACACAAAAAAATCTGCGAAACAGCGAGGCTGTGAAAGGTGAACCGCGTTATAGCGAGGGAGCACTGTGTACTGCAAGTGTCTTTTACCTGTTTGCATATAGATTAATAAAAGCTAACATTCACACGCGCACACTGATGGATGCATCAGCATCTTGCCCACGGGTACCTCAACATCTGGACAGAAGGAGCCACGCATCGATTCACCAACCTTCTTATTGGTGACCCTACCAGTGTTCTTATATTTAAGATAATTAAAGCATTATCAGGGCCACCAGGAATAAAGTAATATACTCACACTCTTCCACAAACACCTCAGAGCATCTCATGGTAGCTAGCTCACCTACAACACCATTTCTAGTGACTGTCGGGTGTGTGTGTGTTAGTTTGTTTGAACTGGAATCACAAGTTTGAAAAACAGTTTTCAGTGATGCTATCTGTGTTTTACATTTTGACCTCTACTCTGATGGGGTGGAGCAGCTCAGGTGGTAGAGCATGTTATCTTCTAATCAGCAGGTTGGTGGTTTGAACCCTGACTGCTCCAGTCTGCATGTCAGATATCCTCGGGCAAGATACTAACCCACAGTTGCTCTATGATACATCAATTGGAGTGTGAATGTTAAGTTCAAAGCACTCACATCTAAAAAAACAAGTGCTTGTGTGAATTGGGCATGTTGTTTTAGGTGCTCAGGTAGAGTAGAAAAGCGCTATATAAGAATCAGTTCCTTTACTATTTAACTTGGAATTTATCTTTCTAGTAGCAGGGAATCTGCAATTTTGTGCAATGCTCAGAGAAACTGCATGTCCTGTGACAATAATGCACATCACCATATTTGAAAAAAACTAAAAAACATTAGCTCATCATATTATACATCCACAACTCGAGCACAGTGGTGGAGGTTTGCAGCAGTACCTGGGGATTTGGCTGTCATTAAGTTGACCATGAGCTCCTCTGTATACTAAAATATTCTAAAGTCAGGTGTGAGGCCATCTGTCTGACAGCTAAAGCTTGGTCCAAATTAGGTCATGCAACAGGAGCAGCAAATCTCCACCAGAATGACTGAAAAAGAAAAGAATCAAGGTGGTACAGTGGCAGTCGACCTCAGCCTGAATGAAATGCTGCAGTGGGACCTTAAGAAGCAAACCTCGACGAACTGAAGCACAGTTTTAAAGAAGAGTGTCCCAAAATACCCTGAACGATGTGAGCGATTAATAAAGAAGTTAATGCTGCTAAAGGTGGTTCTACAAGCTACCGAATCACGGGCTGTAATTAGCTTCACACAACTTCTGCATTTTGACTTTGTTAAAGAAATAATGACATGTTTTGTCATTCATGTGAGGTTGTATTTGCCTAATTTTAAAGCTAAATATTTTATTTTCTAAATTCTCTCCTGATATGTTAAACCCAAGACCTGATAGAGTGTATACTGTATGAAGATATTCCTGCTCTAGAGAACAAACAACTTTTTTGTAACTTTTGCTTTTCTACTTTTGGTGCCCTCCATTGTTAAATAATAAATACATTTGGTTGTGGTAACATCCATAGATAGATATGGAACCAAGTGATGAAACCAACATATCTTTGTCATCATAGTATCCTGTGTATTCTGTATAATTTATGAAATTGTGTGTTTCAACATCCAACCTAGAAAAATCTTAGTCTTGCTGCACATTGGGCCCTTAATAATAATGTTGTGCAGTTTTTAGAGGAATTAAGAAAGAGAAACTATGCTTTTCAGTTTCATGTTTAATCTTCTCTACATAGATTTTTAAAATTGTAATATAATCAGGAAGGCTTAAAAATATTAACATATGAAGTGATCATAAACAGCTGAGAAGACATCAGTTCATAATTTGTGCTTAATATTCAACTGTTTAAACATTTTTTATTTCCAAAGCGGCCCGTGTAAGTCCTCAGTGCTGCCCTCGTTGCACAATTGTTGTCATGTCCAATAAAAAGAACAAAAAACAAATAAAGATGGCCAATCTTCCAAATCTGAACCTTTCAGTAAAGTCTTCCACAAAAACTAGCAGGTGATGCTACACTTCCTGTGCCCAATGCAAGAGAGACAAAGTTTGCATAAGGAGGTTGTTGAGCACAACTGCTCGTGTTAATGAACTGTAACTAATTTGTATTGGTTTTCCACTTAACAGAAGAAGTAGTTCTGTGTCTCACTGCGGAGGTGTGGACTGACACCGTATTTTGTCTTAAGTTTGATTGTGCACTAGTGCCCAAATTCAATATTTAGCCTGCTTTTTTTAGTGTGTATATATTGTATTTTAGTTTAATTTAACAGCCAGGTACACTTGGAAATTACTGAAATTATTTTCCAATTATAAGGACCATCAATAGAATATATATTTGCTTCCTGTAACTTTTTTGTTTTTTCTTTTTGCTGGAATCTTTTCAGTGTGTGTCGTCTCCTATTCTGGTAGCCAGCTCCAGAGCTGCACTTGGCCCTAATGCATTAACCAGGAAGCCACTGAGTCCTCTTTGACAGGGGTTATGCCTCATTATGACAGAATAACAGAGCCAAAATGGAGTCCGATTCCTTCCAGTCGCTTCATAACAGTAATGCTATCAGTGAGCCTGCAGCAGTCACGGCTAATCCTGGCTATTTAATGTATAGCCACACACTGCACCTCACTCAGGGGCTCAGCAGAGGCTCCTATCAGTATCCAACAGACGCACACACAAATACTCACATGCGCACACATTCACAAGCTCTTTGCATCCATGAAATGCATGCATCCCTCTTTGATCTGCCTTACTCCTCACTGCACCTAACACATAGAAAACAGCCACTTCTTGCTTACAAAGTAGAGCTACAGTAGGTGTCTTTGCATGCACGCTCACTGAGCAAATAAAACCTGGAAACACAAAGACGTTATAATTCTCACAATTTCTTCAATGGTAAGGTTTGCTGATATTTAATAGCCCTCCAAAAATGATGTCATGAGGATTGCTTTGTTTCACTTAAACCAGAGAGACGATTTTACATCCACTGAAAACTGAAAAATGTTGGTCATGTATTAGGGAGACAAATACGGACAACACAACCACAAGCATCACATGCAGCGCTGCTAACTCACACTGCTGCACTTTTTCTAAGGTCAAATGTGTAAAAATGTTTCAATTCATAATGGTTAACCCTAGGGATGGCTCGAGGCAGGTGGTGACAGACATAACAAAGCCTCCCTAAGCCTCTCTTGACATTTCTAATACTCAACACACACTCATGCACGATAAACTGCACATTAAGACAGCACACACTGGCAAGGTGTTGTCATCTGTCTCCATTGAGCTCCAATTTATAAGAGCGTCTGTCCACGCTACCCACGTGTGCTACCCACTTGCTGTGTCTGCATGTGGAAGGGGGCTGTTATGACTGCTCGGTGCGTGGTGGCTAAGAGTGGACTCTTGTGTCCTTCAAATGACAGAGATGAAAAAAAAAAGTCCACTGCACAACACTGGAGCAATCCACACAGCTGCACACACTCACACAAACAAGCATCTTCACTCTTCACACACATGGGAAAATAGAGATGTGTCTAAAGATACATTACCCCACCTGTGCTATATACATTTCTAAATTCACATGTCCTCTGCAGCAGCTACAGAGGCCTGAACACCGTACTGAAAGCAGAGAACACAGAAAACCACTCGCGTTACATTAACATGAAGTTTTGTACAGACACTGATGGCATCCGAGAGCATGCATCCTACAGATGTTTTCTTTTGTGCCACTATAAAGCTGTACGGACCTCTGCTTCAGGGTTGAAAAGCCTCTAAAACCACCACTCAACACAAAGCAATTTCTCTTCATTTTTGAAAATGATAACCTGTAATTTCCACCCATTTCCACACAACTAAGGTGGGAAAATAACCCGGGATCTTTTTTTTTCCATTCATTGCGTAACTACTCTTTTTTTTTTTTTTTTTACATAAACAACTGAGTGTAATAGAATTTCAGTACAACAACACTTACAGTGTGTATGTCAGCAAATACTGAAAAATGTTTTATCATTCGATTTAAATGATATAGTGTCTCTGCTCTTTTTGTGGCAGCTGAATTTTACTCCATCTTTAAATGTGGCTGTTTGGACATCATAAGCACTTTTTGGTTTCCTGTATGGTTAAATATCAAGGCGTGAACTTATTCTTTTCTGAGGGTAACATGTTGGTAATGTGTAAAATGTCTTAACGAATAACGGCTCCTGTGAACCTTTAAATTTTGTTCTAGCTTTTTCACAACGTACTTAATCATTATATGAGGTTTCACATGCGATGTCATGCTGAAGAGTTGTCTTTCATACTCGACGTGATGCAACCAGTGGTTGCTAGGGATACATGTGTATTACCCAACTGGTTACCAAGTGTTTCAAAACATGTCCAAAGAGGACACTGCACAAAAAACTTCTTTATGATTATTTTGGTTGCTAAAAAGTTGTTTCGGTTGCCCATAGTTTCGATGGAAGATGCCAACTTGACTTAAATGTCATGAATATTCAACTGATTATTGAATACCCATTTCTCCCTCACAACCACGTGGTTGCCATTGGCTGCAGACTGGTCTCTAATCCTGTGTGACTTGGGCCTTATTCACTTAACCCAACTTTGGTTGTCAGAAGTCCAAAGTTAAAGTCACCTGGTCAGCGACCACACAACAGTGTTAATTCGCTAATGCTATCATACTAACATACCTAGTGATGAGCTAAATAATCAATTTAGCATATAAACCACATCTAAAGCACATATTTTTCAGTGCAACAAGTATAACAGTTTTCCAGCAGCATGAACAGGCCGAACATTTCGGGAATGCCTTTGTATTAATCTAGGTAACTCACTCAAATTCATCTGTGTGTAAAGACTGTGGCTGCACAAACGCACCATATATTGGCAATAGGGATTGGGATAGGCTCCACCCTCCCTGCAACCCTAAGTTGGATAACCAGTAAAGAAAATCGATGAATTCGTTGTTGGATAGAAATTTTGAGTTGAAACTAAAACTTCATTAGCTGATTTCTCCCCATTATATGGTGGCTTTGCACATCAGAAGTCATTAGAGATGCATATACTGAATTACTGTTAATTATCTTGTGGGCAACGTAAAACCTAACCTGTGCAGAAGATTAAAACAGGACGCCATAAAAACAAAATGTGTTAGTAGCAACTAGAAATACAGAATGAAGAAATAAATGTAGGATTAGGGATGGGTACCGGTATCGGTTCTGACCTATAAACGGTAGTAACCAGACCGAAAAGCAGTGCACATTTCGGTGCTTTATTTTGGTGCTTTTTTTGCCTGAG